>NC_058131.1:378491745-378532902 GCF_016433145.1 Gracilinanus agilis | reverse complement strand
CTGCAGGAGAGGAAACATATAAGAAAAACAACTGCTTGAACGCATGGGTCGGGGTGGACATGACTGAGGGTGTAGACTCGAAACTACCACACCAATGCAACTACCAACAATTTGGAAATTGGTCTTGTTCAAGGACACATGACAAAACTAGTGGAAACGCGCATCGGCCAAGGTTGGGGGGGGGTGCGGGGGGGGTTGAAGGGGAAAGGTGGAGCATGAATCATGTAACCATGTTAAAAATGAATATTAATAAATGTTAAAAAAAATTTCTGGCTTATTCCTCAGGAATGCTTGGAAATCTTTTATTTTATTAAATATCCATTTTTTCCCAGGAAAGAATATACTCAGTTTCAGTTGATAGGTGACTCTGGAATGTAAACACAAATCATTTGCCTTTCTGAATATCACATTCAATGCTTTTTCTTCCTTTATGTAGTGGCTACTACGTCCTGTGTGATTCCTGATTATAGCTTAATGGTATTTGAATCATTTCTTTCTGGCTGTTTGAAGTCTTTTTTCCTTGGCTTGGTGACTCTTGAATTTTGCAATCACATTCTTGCAAGTTGTCATTTGAGGATTTATTTCTGGAGGTGATCTGTAAAGTCTTTCAATTTCCATTTTATTTTCTTGTTAGAGGGTCCATGGGCAGTTATCTTTGATAATTTCATGTGATATGATGTCCAAGGCTTTCTCTAGATCATGGCTTTTGGGTAATCTAATAATTCTGAAATTGTTTCTCTTAGTTGTATTTTCTATGTCAGTTGTTTTTTTCAATAAGATTTTTCATGTTTTCCTCTGTTTTTTTCATTCATTTGACTCTGCTCTATTGTTTCTTGATTTCTCATAAAATTATTAGTTTCTAGATTTTCAACTCTGATTTTTAAGACCTGATTTTCCTCTGTCAGTTTTTGGCTCTCCTTTTTAAATTAACCCATTTCTTCTTCCATTGCTTTCATTCCTCTTTCCCATTTTTCCTCTGCCTCTCTTAATTAGCTCTTGAAGGTTTTTTTGAGGTCTTCTAGACTCTGTGTCCAATTCATATTTTTCATTTCAACTTTGTGTGTGTTTCCTCTGTTTCTACTGTCCCCTTCTGTGTCTATACCTTGCTCTTTGTGCCTATAAAAATTCTTTAGAGTTAGGTGCATTTTTTGTTGTTTGCTCTTTTTTCCTATTTAATTATAGGTAGGCTTAGTTTTCTGGGAAGTTGGGTTACCCTCTTAAATTTTAGTCCTTCTTTGATATTATTCTCAAATTACTTTCTGGGTTTTAACTACTTTACCAGATGGTCTGAGGGCTGAGTGCTCTGAGAGCCCCCTCTTCCTGCTGATTTTATTAGCCATTAAGATGCTGATACCTTAAAGACTTTCCTCAGCGTTGTGTGCAAACTTTTGATCTCACTCTGAACTTGATCAGGATTGAGGGCTAATCATATTCTAGCCCTAGGCTTAGTTTCAAGTTTCCATCTCATTGTGTTTTTTGTTTTGTTTTGTTTTACTTGTAAAATTTATTATATAATTAATTTAGAATATTTTTCCATGGTTACATGATTTATGTTCTTTCTCTCCCTGCCTCCCACCCCTTCCCATAACCAGTAAATAATTCCAATGGGTGTTATATGTGTCATTGATCAAGACCTATTTCCATATTATTAATATTTACATTAGGGTGATCATTTAGTGTCTACATGCCCAGTCATATCCCCATCGACCCATTTGATCAAGCATTTGCTTTTCTTCTGTGTTTCTACTCCCACAGTTCATTCTCTGAATGTGCATAACATTCTTTCTCATAATTCCTTCAGAATAGTCCTGTATCACTGCATCCCTTATAGTAGAGAAGTCCATTACATTTACTTCTGCCACAGTATATCCATCTCTGTGTATAAGGTCCTCCTGGTTCTTCTCCTTTCACTCTGCATCACTTCTGGGAGGTTATTCCAGTTCACATGGAATTACTCCAGTTCATTATTTCTTTTAGAGCAATAGCATTCCATCACCAAGAGATGCCACAATTTATTCAGCCATTACCAAATCAAAGGAAATCCCCTCACTTTCCAATTTTTTGCCGGTACAAAGAGTACGGCCACAAATATTTTTGTAAAAGTTTTTTTTTCCTTGTTATCTCATGGGGGTATAAACCCAGCAGTGGTATGGCTAGATCAAAAAACAGACGGTATATTAAAACTGGGCCTAGTTCTAAAATGTTATCCAGAACGGTTGAATCTATTCATGACATCACCAGCAATGCATTAATGTAATGTCCCAATTTTGAACATCCCCTCCAACATTTGCACTAGCTTTTTAGTTGATTCTCTTGTATTCTTTAAGTAGACCATCATGTCAATTGCAAAGAATGATAGCTTGGTCTCCTCATGGCCTATTTTAATACCTTCCTTTACATCCCAAGTTAAAAACTAAATTAGATATCATAAAATTAAAGGAGAAATTGATAAAATTGAAAGTAAAAGAACTGTTGAATTAATAAATAAGAATGCAGCTGGTACTTCGAAAAAAATAAAATTGAGAAAGTACTGGTCAATCTAATAAAATGAAGGAAAGAAGAAAATCAAATTAACAGTATCAAAGATGAAAAGGGAGACCTCACCTCTAATGAAGAGGAAATCAAGGCAATCATTAAAAACTATTTTGCCCAATTATATGCAGTAAATATTGCAATCTAGGTGGTATGGAGAAATATTTACAAAAAAATAAATTGTCTAGATAAACAGTAGAAGAAATAGAATACTTAAATAATCCAAAAAAGAAATTGAACAGGCCATCAAAGAACTCCCTAAGAAAAAATCCCAAGGACCATATGGATTCAAAAGTGAATTCTATCAAACATTCAAAGAGCAACTAATCCCAATACTATACAAACTATTTGACACAATAAGTAAAGAAGCAGTTATACCAAACTCCTTTTATGACACAAATATTGTACTGATCCCAAAGCCTGTTAGGACAAAAACTGAGAAAGAAAACTACAGACTAATCTCCTTAATGCACATAGCTGCAAAAATCTTAAACAGAATACTAACAAAAAGACTTCCTCAAGTTATCACTAGGGTTATTCATTTTGATCAGGTGGGATTTATACCAGGAATGCAAGGATGGTTCAATATTAGGAAAACATTTCACATAATTGACCATATCAACAAGCAAATCAACAAAAATCACATGATTATCTCTATAGATGCTGAAAAAGCATGTGACAAAATACAACACCCATTCCTATTGAAAATATTAGAAAGTATAGGAATAGAAGAGCCTTTCCCAAAAATAATAAAACAATTTATATCTAAAACAATCAACAAACATCATCTACAATGGAAATAAATTAGAATCATTATCAATAAGATCAGGAGAGAAACAAGGATGCCCATTATCACCTCTATTATTTAACATTGTACTAGAAACACTGGCAGTAGCAATTAGAGAAGAAAAAGAAATTCAAGGTATTAAAATAGGAAGTGAGGAGACCAAGCTAACACTCTTTGCAGATGATATGATGGTCTACTTCAAAAATCCTAGAGAATCAACTAAAAAATTAGTAGAAATAATCAACAACTTTAGGAAAGTTGCAGGATACAAAATAAATACACATAAATCATCAGCATTTCTATATATATTTCCAACACATCTCAATAGCAAGAATTATAGAGAGAAATTCCATTTAAAATCACCATAGACAAAATAAATACTTATGAATCTATCTGCCAAGACAAACACAGGCATTATATGAACACAACTACAAAACCCTTTCCATACAATTAAAACTAGATATAAACAACTGGAAAAACATTGGTTACTCATGGGTAGGACAAGCTAATAATTAATTTGATGATCCTATCCAAATTAATTTACTTATTTAGTTCTAAACTTATCAAAACACCAAAAAAACTTTTTTTATTGAATTAGAAAGAACTATAACAAAGTTCATTTGGAAGAACAAAAGATCAAGAATATCAAAGGAAATAATGGAAAAAAATGAAGGAAGGTGGCCTAGCAGTACCATATCTTAAACTCTTCTATAAAGCAATAGTTTCCAAAACAATATGGTACTGGCGAAGAGACAGAAGGGAGGATGAGATAGACTTAGGGTAAGCGACCTCAGCAAGACAATCTATGATAAACCCAAAGAACCCAGCTTTGGGGACAAAAAAACACTATTTGAAAAAAATTGCTGGGAAAATTGAAAAGCAATATGGGAGAGATTGGGTCTCAAACAACATCTCACACCCTATACCAAGAAAAAAATCAGAAAGGATGAATGACTTGAATATAAAGAAGGAAAATACAAGTAGATTAGGTGAGCACAGAATACTATAATTTTCAGATATTTGGGAAAGGAAATATTTTAAAACCAAGCAAGAGGTAGAAAAAAATCACAAAATGTAAAATAAATACTTTTGATTACATTAAATTAAAATGTTTTTGCACAAACAAAACCAAGGCAACCAAAATTAGAAGGGAAGCAACAAATTTGGGGAAAAAACCTTCATAAGAAAAAATGCTGACAAATGTCTAATTACTCAGATATATAAGGAGCTCAATCAACTGTACAAAAAAGCAAGCCATTCCCCAGTTGATAAATGGGCAAGGGACAAGAATAGGCAGTTTTCAGAAAATGAAATCAAAACTACCAACAAACTCATAAAAAGTGTTCTAAATCTCTTGTAATTACAGAAATGAAATCAAAACAACTTTGAGGTACCACCTCACACCTATTAGATTAGCTAACATGACAGCAAAGGAAATTGGTGAATGTTGGAGGGGATGTGGCATTAATGCATTGCTGGTGGAGTTGTGAATTGATCCAACCATTCTGGATGGAAATTTGGAAATGTGTCCAAAGGCTATAAAAGACTATCTGCTTTTTGATCCAGCCATACCACTGCTTGGATTATGCCCCAAAGAGATAATAAAGAAAAAGATTTGTACAAAATTATTTATAGCTGCTCTCTTGGTAGTGGCAAAAATTTGAAAACTGGGGGTATGCCCTTCAATTGGGGAATGGCTGAACATATTGTGGTATCTGTTGGTGATGGAATACTATTGTGCTCAAAGTAATAATGAACTGGAGGAATTCCATGTGAACTGGAATGACCTCCAGGAATTGATGCAGAGTGAAAGGAGCAGATGCAGGAGAATGTTGTATAAATTGACTGATACACTGTGGTACAATGAAATATAATGGACTTCTCTACTAGCAGCAATGCAATGATCCAGAGCAATGCTGAGAGACTTATGAGAAAGAAAACTAGCCACATTCAGAGGAAGAACTGTAAGGATAGAAACACAGAAGAAAAACAATTGCTTGAGCACTTGGGCTGATGAGGATATTATTGGGGATGTAGATGCTAAACAATAACTTTAGTCCAACTATTAACATGGAATTAGGTCTTAATCAATGATACATGTAAAATCCAGTGCAATTGTGCATCGGCTAAGGGGAGTTAGAGAGGTTTGGGGGAGAGGGAAAGAACATGAAACATATAAATATGGGGAAATATTCAAAATAAACAAAAAATTAAAAACTACCTTCATTTTCTTTCTCTTCTCTAATTGCTATTGCTAGTGTTTCTAGTACTATGTTGAATAATAGGTGATAATGGGCATCCTTGTTTCACTCCTGATTTTATTGGGAAGGCTTCTATTTATCCCCATTGCAGATGATTCTTGCTGATGCTTTTAAACATATACTGTTTATTATTTTCAAAAAGTCCCTTCTATTCCTATACTTTCTAGTGTTTTCAATATGAATGTTTGTTGTATTTTGTCAAAGACTTTTTTTGCATCTATTGCCATTATCATGTTATTTTTGTTGGTTTGCTTATTGATATTGTCAATTATGTGCATGGTTTTCCTAATATTGAACCATCCTTGAATTCCTGGTATAAATCCAAACTGATCATAGTGAGTAACCCTCATTATCACTTGCTGTAGTCTTTTTGCTAGTATTCCAGTTAAGATTTTTGCAGCTATGTTCATTAAGAAGATTGGTCTGTAGTTTTCTCCAAAATTGGTTAGATAAAGAACAAATTATAGGAACAATTAATAATTTAATTGAAGAGAATGAAAATGGTGAGACATCATATCAAAATATATGGGATGCAGAGAAAGCAGTACTCAGGGGAAATTTATATTCTTTTTTTAAAAATATTTATTTTTTAGAAAAGTTAACATGGTTACAT
The DNA here is from genome assembly GCF_016433145.1 of Gracilinanus agilis. Classification (NCBI taxonomy): domain Eukaryota; kingdom Metazoa; phylum Chordata; class Mammalia; order Didelphimorphia; family Didelphidae; genus Gracilinanus; species Gracilinanus agilis. The sequence continues at coordinate 378,526,709 of NC_058131.1, read as the reverse complement.
GATTCATACTCTTACTTTCCTCTGCATCCCCCGACCTACCAACCCCCATAGCCGCTGCGCATTTCCACTGGTTTTAACATGTGTCATTGATCAAGGCCCATTTCCAAATTGTTGATAGTTGCATTGGTGTGGTAGTTTCCAGACTACATCCCCAATCATGTCCTCCTCAACCCATGTGTTCAAGCAGTTGCCCCTTTTCTGTGTTTCCACTCCCGCAGTTCTTCCTCTGAATGTGGGTGGCATTCTTTTCCATAAATCCCTCAGAATTGTCCTGGGTCACTGCATTACTGCCAGTACAGAAGTCCAACACATTCTATTTTAACACAGTGTATTGTGTTATGATGAAAATAACAGATATTTGGAGAAGCAGATAAATGTGTCTGGGCCAATAGACCTTCAAGTCACAACCACTGATTGACATGCTTCAGTGAGGAAAGGAGGGGGTTAAACACTCCTGGATCTCAAACCCTTCCCCCCCTGTATTTCAGTTGGAAGATGGAGACTGGTTAAGATTCTTCTGGTAAGTTTCTGTTATGGCTGAACCCCAATGATGTTCCGTTTCTTTAATTTATATTCCTCACAGGTCTGATAGAAGAATAAGTAGAAGCTAGCTATCTAACTGATAAGGACAGACATAAATGATCTTCTTAAAACTAGCAGCAGATAGGATTCAAACTAGATGTCCCCACTGAGTTGTGAGTATTCCTTCAAATAATTTCCAGGCACAGATATTGAAGGTAAAGGTTATATTAAGAAGTAGCCAGGAAAACTAAAGAGATTAATGAAGGTTTTGGATCAGGAAAGGGGACCCAGAACTATTAGGTTGAAGCTGCCCTTCCCCCCACCCCAAAGGAGGGGATGAAGGCACCTAACTGAACTTGTTAGATAATTTATATATCTAATCACTAATCACTAGATAATTATTATATTGATATTGATGAAGATTAATTCTACCAAACAGGCTAACCCTATGAGTAGAAACCACACTGGCTTATGCCACAATGGCCAGCTCAGGTGAACCCCAAGACTGGAGTAGTAAGCAGAGTGTCTGCTCACTTCAACCTCCACAAAGTAACTGACTCAACCCTTCTCAACTGCCCCCTCACCCAAAGTTCTCCAGGGGGGTACCCTGGAATTCTGGGTGAGGCTGTCCCTGTATTTTGTAGGGATTCCATGCTTCCCATCTCTACATAACAATTGGTCTCTGTGTACAATGTTCTTCTTGCTCTGCTCCTTTCACTCTGCCTAAATTCCTGGAGGTCTTTCCAGTTCACATGGAATTCCCCCAGTTTATTATTCCTTTGAGTTCAATAGTATCCCATTACCAACATATACCACAATTTGTTCAGCCATTCCCCAGTTGAAGGGCATAACCTCATTTTCCAGTTTTTTGCCATCACAAAAAGTGTGGCTATAAATATTTTCATACAAGTCAGTTTATCTATGATCTCTTTGGTGTACAAACCCAAAAATGGTATGGATGGATCAAAGGGCAGGCATTCTTTTATAGCCCTTTGAGCATAGTTCAAAATTGCCATTCAGAATGGTTGGATCAGTTCACAACTCCACCAGCAATGCATTAATGTCCCAATTTTGCCACATCCCCTCCAGCATTCATTACTCTCCCCTTCTGTCATTATAGCCAATCTTCTAGGTGTGAGGTGATACCTCAGAGTTGTTTTGATTTGCAATTCTTTAATTATTAGAGAATTAGAACACTTTCTCATGTGCTTATTGATACTGTTGATTTCTTTAACTAAAATTTGCCTATTCATGTCTCTTGCCCATTTATCAATTGGGGAATGGCTTGATTTTTTTATACAATTGGTTAAACTCCTGTCAGAGTTTTTTGTTATAAAGATTTTTTCCCAATTTGTTGTTTCCCTTCTGATTTTGGCTACGTTGTTTTTGTTTGTACAAAAGCTTTTTAGTTTGATATAATCAAAATCATTCATTTTACATTCTGTAATTTTCACTAACTCTTACTTGGTTTTAAAATCTTTCCTTTCCCAGAGATCTGACAACTCTACTATTCACTTAACTTATTTATAGTTTCCCTCTTTATATTTAAGTCATTCACCCATTCTGAATTTATCTTGGTGTAGGGTGTGAGATGTTGATCTAAGCCAAATCTGTCCCATGTTGTTTTCTAAATTTCCCCACAGTTTTTTGTCAAATAGTGGATTTTTATCCCAAAAAATGGGGTTTTTTGGGTTTATCATATACTGTCTTGCTGATGTCATTTACCTCAAGTCTATTCCACTGATCCTCCCTTCTGTCTCTTAGCCAGTACCATACTGTTTTGATGACCTCTGCTTTATAGTACAGTTTAATATCTGGTACTGTTAGGCCCCCTCCTTCACATTTATTTCATTATTTCCCTTGATATTCTTGATCTTTTATTATTCCAGATGAACTTTTTTATAGTTTTTCCTAATTCAGTAAAAAAGTTTTTTTGGTAGTTTGATAGGTATAGTGCTAAATAGGTAAATTAATTTGGGTAGAATGGTCATTTTCATTATCTTAGCTTGTCATACCAATGAGCAATCAATGTTTTCCCAATTGTTTAGATCTAGTTTTAATTGTTTGGAAAGTGTTTTGTAGTTGTTTTCATATAATTCCTGTGTTTGTTTTGTTAGATAGATGCCTAAGTATTTTATATTGTCTAGGGTGATTTTAAATGGTGTTTCTCTTTCTACCTCTTGCTGCTGTGATGTTTTGGAAATATATAGAAATGCTGATGATTTATGTGCATTTATTTTATATCCTGCAACTTTGCTAAAGTTCTTGATTATTACTAAAAGCTTCTTAGTTGATTCTCTAGGATTTTAAAAATAAACCATCATATCATCTGCAAAGAGTGATAGCTTAGTCTCCTCCTTGCCTATTTTAATACCTTCAATTTCTTCTCTCATTGCTACTCCTAGTGTTTCTAGTACAATGTTAAATAATAGAGGTGATAATGGGCATCCTTGTTACACTCCTGATATTATTGGGAAGGCAAATAATTTATCCCCAATGCATATGATGCTTGTTGATGGTTTCAGGTATATACTGTTTATTATTTTTAGGAAAGGTCCTTCTATTCCAATACTATCCAGTGTTTATAATAAGAATGGGTGCTGTACTTTGCCAAAGGCTTTTTCAGCATCTATTGAGATAATCATGTGGTTTTTCTTTGTTAGATTGTTGATATGGTCAATTATGATGTGGATGGTTTTCCTAATGTTGAACCATCCTTGAATTCCTCTTATAAACCCCACCTGATCATGATGGATTACCTTCTTGATCACTTGCTGGAGTCTCTTTGCTAGTATTCTATTTAAGATTTTTGCTTCTATGTTCATTAGGGAAATTGGTCTGTAGTTTTCTTTCTCTGTTTTTTATCTAACTGGCTTTGGAATCAGTACCATATTTGTGTCATAAAAAGAATTTGGTAGGACTCCTTCTTTGCTTATTATGTCAAATAATTTGTATAGTATTAGGATTAGTTGCTCTTTGAATGTCTGATAGAATTCACTTGTGAATCCATCAGGCCCTGGTGATTTTTTCTTAGGGAGTTCTTCGATGGCTTGTTCAATTTCTTTTTATGATATGGGATTATTTAGGTATTCTATTTCTTCTGCTGTTTATCTAGGCAATTTGTATTTTTGTAAGTATTCATCCATAACTCCTAGATTGCTATATTTATTGCCATATAATTGAGCAAAATAGTTTTTAATGATTGCCTTAATTTCCCCTTAATTAGAGGTGTGGTCTCCCTTTTCATCTTTGATACTGACAATTTGGTTTTCTTCTTTCCTTTTATTTATTAGATTGATCAGTACTTTGTCTATTTTACATGTTTTAAAAAATACCAGCTTTTAGTATTATTTATTAATTCAATAGTTCTTTTATTTTCAATTTTATCAATTTTTCCCTTGATTTTTAGTATTTCTAATGTAGTTCTCATCTGAAGATTTTTAATTTGTTCACTTTCTAGTTTTTTAAGTTGCATTCCTAATTCATTAATGTCTGCCCTCCCTAATTTGTTAATATATGAAATCAAGGATATAAATTTCCCCTAAGTACTTCCTTAGCTGCCTCCCACAAAGTTTGGTAGGATGTCTCATCATTGTCATTTTATTCAATGAAATTGTAGATTGTTTCTATGATTTCTTCTTTGACTAACTGATTTTGGAGAATCGTGTTATTTAATTTCCAATTAGTTTTTCATTTCCCTTTCCAGGTGCCCTTACTAGTCATTATTCATATTGCATTATGATTTGAGACGGTTACATTTATTATTTCTGCTCTTTTGCATTTTTTTTAATTTCTTTGCCCTATTATATCTTCAATCTTTGTGAATGTACCATGTGCAGCTGAAAGGAAGGTGTATTCCTTTTTTTCCCTATTTATTTTTCTCCACACATCTAGTTAATCTAATTTTTCTAGGACTTCATTCACCTCTCCTACCTCTTTCTTATTCATTTTTTGGTTTGATTTATCTAGATATAAAAGAAGAATATTTAGATCTCCCACTAGTTTGGTTTTACTATCTATTTCCTTCTTGAGCTCTGCCAGTTTCTCCTTTACGATTTTGGATGCTATGCCATTTGATTCATATATATTGAGGACTGTTATTTCTTCATTTTCTATACTGCCTTTTAACAGGATGTAATTATCTTCCCCGTCTTTTTTATTATTTTTATTATTTTTATTTTTTTATTTTTAAACCCTTAACTTCTGTGTATTGACTTATAGGTGGAAGAGTGGTAAGGGTAGGCAATGGGGGTCAAGTGACTTGCCCAGGATCACACAGCTGGGAAGTGTCTGAGGCCGGATTTGAACCTAGAACCTCTCATCTCTAGGCCTGGCTCTCAATCCACTGAGCTACCCAGCTGCCCCTTCCCTGTCTTTTTTAATCATATCTATTTTTACTTTGGCTTTGTCAGAGATAATGATCACTCCTGCCTTCTTTTTCTCATTTGAAGCCCAAAAGATTATGCTCAAGCCCTTTACCTTAAACTTGTGTAGGTCCACCTGCCTCATATGTGTTTCTTGTAGACAACATATGGTAGGATTTTGATTTCTAATCCACTCTGCTATTTGCTTCCATTTTATGAGCAAGTTTTCCCATTCACATTCAGAGTTATACTTATCAGTTCTGCATTCGCTGACATTTTTGTATCCTCCCCTAGTCCTACTCCTTCTTCTTACACTCCTTCCTTTTAAACCAGTGGTTTGCTTTAAGGCAGTAACCCTTGTCCCCTCCCTTGATTTACTGCCCTTTCTACCCCCTCCCTTATTATTCCCTCCTTTTTATTTTTAAGGCTTAATTAATTCCCTCCCCCCTTCTTCTCCCTTCCCTTTTTTGACCTTTCCACTCCCCTGCTCTCCTTGGTTTATCCCTTCTGACTTTCTCAGTTGGGTTAGATAGAGTTTTATATTCTAATGGATATAGCTACTCTTCTCTCTCAGGGTTAATTACACTAAGAGTAAGGTTTAAATATTACCCATTAATGCTCTCTTCCTCTCCTTATTATAATAGTATTCATCCCCTCTCCTTCCCATACCTTCTTTGTGTGTAATAGAATATTCTATTTTTCTTATTCATTCAAGTTTCTCTTGGTGTCCTCTACTATTCACCCCCCTCTTTCCCACCCCTCATATCATCTTAGACCATTTAGTATTCCACCCTCTCCATATGAATAATTCTTCTAATTACTATAATAGTGAATATTATAATAGTGAATAGAGTTCACTACAATTATACGTTCTATTCCTCCACATAGGAATACAAATAATTAGATCCTATTGAACCCTTTAAAGGGGCAAATTTTAAAAATAAGAGTTTTATTTCTTTCCCTTCTGTTTCTTATTTACCTTTTCAGGTTTTTCTTTATTTTTGTGGGTGGATATCAAACTTTCCATTTAGTCCTGGTCTTTTCTGTGCAAATACTTGGAAATCTTCTATCTTGTTGAATGCCCAAAATTTCTCATTGAAGTATATAGTTAGTTTTGATTGGTAATTGATCCTTGGTTGTAGACCCAGTTCTCTTGCCTTTCTGAATATCACATTCCAAGCCTTGCCGTCTTTTAGTGTTGAGGCTGCCAGATCCTGTGTGATCCTGATTGATGCTCCTTTATATCTGAATTGTCTCTTTCTGGCTTCTTGTAAAAGTTTTTCTTTTACTTGGAAGATCTTGAATTTGGCTATTATATTCCTGAGGGTTGTCTTTTCTGGGTCTTGTGTAGAGGGTGATCTATGGATCCTTTCAATGTCTATATTGCCCTCTTGTTGTAGAACTTTTTCAGGAAGAATAATGATTCTCAAATTGTCTCTTCTAGACCTGTTTTCTTGATCTGTCAATTTCTCAGTGAGATATTTAATGTTTCCTTATATTTTATCAGTTTTTTGACTTTATTTGTTCTTGCTATCTTGAGAGATCATTGTCTTCTACTTGCCCAATTCCTGTCTTTAGAGGCTGGTTTTCTGCTACAAGCTTTTGATTTTCCTTTTTGATTTGGTATATCTTGTTTTAAAGCTATTTAATATTCGTCTCCAATTTGCTCATCAATTCTTTTGATTTGGGGGCATCTTTTTAGAATTACTCAATTCTAGCTTTTAGAGACTGGTTTTTCCTTTTCCAGTTGGGGTCATCTCCCTTTTAAACTGTCATTTTCTTGCCATATCTCTTCCATCCTTTTCTTATCTCAGATTTGAACTCTTCAAGAGATTATGACCAGTTTTCATTGTTTTGGGAAGATTTGGATATGATTATTTGTTTGTTCTCCTCTGTTGTTTGCTTTGTTGTCTGGATTTTCTCTGTGTAAAAGTTGTCAAGTGTTACAGATTTCTTCTTGCTGATCTTTCTCTTCTAGGGTTACTGAGTCTGGCTTGCCATTTTTAGCCCAGCACCCTCTCAGATTTATCCTCACACCCAGGGTCTGTCTGCACTCTTTAGGCTCCTGATGTCTCAGGTCTAGTTGTTCTCAGGGTCAAGCCTGTTTGTCCCCTTGCTTGTTCCTCTGCCCAAAGCTTCTTTAACAGTCTCAGGGAGCTGCTTCCACAGTTGTGCACCCCTCTGCACTGGGTCCCCACCCAAGGTCCACCTGCACTCAGGATCCATGCTCACGCCTGTGCTCATGATCTGCATGTGTGCCTGAGCTCAGGGTCTGTGTTCAAAGTCCATGCGTTCTTTAACCTCTTGGGGTCTTAAGTCTTGATGCTCTCAGGAGCAGGCCCTTGTGACCCCAGGTGGCTGACAAGGATTTAATGGGTGCCCAAAATTCTCTCTGACTCTTTTGAGCTGGCTCTGGCACTGTAGGTGATGTGTGTGTTGGAGGGGGGTTGCTCAGCTTGCATTTTAGTGAGAGCTGTTTCACCTCCTTATAACATTTAAATGCCCCAATTGCACGTACCTTCAATGCTGTGCCCTGTTGTGGGGTCCCTTCATTCGTCTGGATTTGTTTTTATGTCTTCTTGAGGAGCCCTATATGTGTGAGTTAGGAGAGGTCAAGTAGCTGCTTTTTACTCTGCCTCTATTTTGACCTGGAACCAGAAATTTATATTCTTGAGTGCATATATTAAAAAATTAGGGAGCACAGAGGTCAATGAATTGGGCATGCAAATTAAAAAAAACTAGAAAAAGAACAAATTAAACATCCCCAGATAAAAAACTAAATTAGAAATCCTAAAAATTAAAGGAGAAATTAATAAAATTGAAAGTGTCCTGCTGGAAAGAAGGTGTATTCTTTTTGTCCCTATTTATTTTTCTCCATGTATTTATTAACTGCAATTTTTCTAATATTTCATTCACATCTCTTACCTCTTTCCTATTTATTTTTTTTGGTTTGATTTATCTAGTGCTGATAGAGGCAGTTTCAGGTCTCCCACTAGTATAGTTCCATTATCTATTTCCTCTTTAAGCTCCAATTTTTCTGTCTTTACAATTTGGGTGCAATACCTTTTGGTGCATACATGTTTAGTACTGATATGTCCTCATTGTCTATACTGCTTTTTAACAGGATTTAATTTACCTTCCTTATCTCTTTTAATCAGAACTATTTTTACTTTGGGTTCATCAGATATTATGATTATGACCCCTGCCTTCTTTTTCTCAGTTGAAGCCCAATAAATTTTGTTCCAGCCTTTTATCTTTCCCCTGTGTGTGTCTACCTTCATAATGTGTGTTTCTTGTAGACAACATATGGTAGGATTTTGGTTTCTAATACATTGTGCTATTTGTTTCCATTTATGGGTGAGTTCATCCCATTTACATACAGAGTTATGATTACCACCTATGCATTCCACATCATTTTAATTTTCTCTCCTAGGTCTGCCCTTTCTTCTTTCACTATTTCCTATTACAACAGTATTTTGCTTTCCTAATCCCCACCCTTGTTCTACTTCCCTTTTCACCACCTCCCTTTTTATTCCCCTCATATTTTTCTTTACGGTTTATTAAATTCCCTCCCCACTCTCTTTCCCTCCCTTTTTGAATTCCCCTTCTCAATCCCCTCCTCTTGGTTTATTCCTCTCAACTTTCCTGTAGGGTAAGATATATTGCAATATTCCAAAGGATCTAGAAGCTCTTCCCTCTCGGAACTGATTCCACCAGGTGTAAGTATTACCTACTGGCTCTCTCTTCCTCTCCTTATAATAGTATTCTTCTTCTCTGCCTCCCATGTGCCTCTTTATGTGATATAGATTATCCTATTTTTCTTATTCCTTCAAGTTTCTTTTTGCGCAATCTTCTATCATCCCCCTTTTTCTTTTTTCGCATATCATCTTAAACCACTTAGTACCCCAACCTCTACCTCTGAATAATTCTTCTAATAACTATCATAATGAATACAATTTTGACAGTTACAAATAATATTTTTTCATGTAGGAATATAAAGAATTTGACCTTATTGAAGCCTTTAAAAAAAAGAAAAAAATCCCCTCTCTTTCTTATTTACTTTTTTATGTTTCTCTTGAATTTTGTATTTGGACATCATATTTTCCAGTTCATTCTGGTCTTTTCTTTATAAATATGTGGAAATCTTCTATTTTGTTAAATGCACATACTATCTCCTAGACTTATATAGTTCATTTTGATACGTAGGTGATCCTTGGTTTTAGAACCAATTTTTTCAACTTTTTTAATATCATATTCTATGCCTTTCTATCCTTTAGTGTGGAGGCTGCCATATCTTGTATAATCCTGATTGATGCTCCTTGATATCTGAGCATCAATCAGGCTTCTTACAATATTTTCTCCTTAACTTGGAAGGTCATGAATTTGGCAATTACTTTCTTGAGTGTTGTCTTTTGAGGGTTTAATGTAGATGGTAATCTATGGTGTAGATGGTAATCTGTGGATTCTTTCAATATCTAATTTTGCCCTCTTGTTGAAGAAGATTAGGGCAATTTTCTTGGATAATTTCTTGTAGGATAATATAAATATTTCTGTTTATTTCTAGGTTTTCAAGTAGACCTCTGATTCTCAAATTCTCTCTTCTAGACCAATTTATCAGGTGCATCATCTTCTCAGTGAGATATTTCATGTTTCCTTCTATTTTGTCATTCTTTTGACTTCTCTTTATTAGTTCTTGCTGTCTTGTGAGACCATTAGATTTTTCTTGCCTAATTCTGATCTTTGAAGACTGGTTGTAAGCTATCATCTTTTGATTCATTTTTTTGGTTTGCTCTATCCTGTTTTTTTTTTTTAAATTGGAATCTTATTGGAAATTTATTAATCTGAGGAATGCATCAAGCCATACAGTACACATTAAACTATATATTGTATACTTTTAAAGTGAATTATACATAAAAATATCTGTGCAAACTAAAAAACACATTGCATCAACAAAGTCTTGGGAGAGAATCTTACTATACTTTAGCATTATCTTTTAAGTTATATGAAATATGACTTCTGTAAAAGTACAAGTAAAAAAATTAAATTATGCCTAGGGAAATAACTAGGCTCAGTTCTTTAGTACTAACTAAAATAAAGTTTTGTCTATCTAAATTATTGCTTAGTCCCACTGGAGCCATCAGAAATCTGTAGCAAGAAACAAAGTCAAATCCTACTTTTTCTGTGACAGTGCCCTTAACATCTGGCTGTCTCTGAACTTGTTTTTCTGAAACTTTTCACTGCAGAATAAAATTGTGAGAATTTATTTTTCATATACTGTATTAATTCCTATGGGGGATTACTGTGTATTCCTCGGTCTGGGATCTGGGTTAGAGATACCATCTAATCTACTACTTTTGCATTTTTCTTTGTCCTTGGGAATCCAAAGGAATAATTTTTTATTAAACCCTTGTACTTCGGTGTGTTGTCTCATAGGTGGAAGATTGGTAAGGGTGGGCAATGGGGGTCAAGTGACTTGCCCAGGGTCACACAGCTGGGAAGTGGCTGAGGCCGGGTTTGAACCTAGGACCTCCTGTCTCTAGGCCTGACTCTCACTCCACTGAGCTCAGGACCATCCCAGGGTTTGTCAGGTCCTTTGTAGGATTTCTAACTCTGAAGAAGTAAACAACTAAGGTGGTGGGCAGGATCTCCCACACAAAAAGGACCACTCCAAACACTACATAGCCAGCATCTCCAAGCTGATTTTTCAGATCTGCCTGGTCTGATAAGTTGTACCAGTCATAATCGAAGGAATGGACATTCTTATTCTGAGAAAAGGATAATATAAACAAGTTGTACCAGGCTCTGGATGCATAAAGCAGGATAACGGTCACTCCAATGGTAGTCACTTGACACACAGATGAACCCTTAGATTCCAAGTATATATTGGCTGAGGACATCTTGGAAATCTTGTAGAGGCAGACAGACAGCGAGATGGCGCAGAGAACAAAGAGGGTATTGTTAATGGCAACTCGAACTGAAATAATAATCTTTCTCTCCCAATTTTCTGTTTTTACGAGTACTGCACAGGTTAGATTCACCAACAGAAAAAGAAGACTGATGAAGAGGGAAGCCAGGTAGAGGGGAAGTCGGTATTTCAGTAATTCTGGGGAGTATTTTGATTTTGCTTTGAAAATCACCTGAGTGAAATACAGGTTCATCAAGGTCAAGGTGAAAAATTGGAGGCACACGGGAAAGCAATAAAGCAGCCAAAAGACGAAAGGGCTCAGTGAATTGGCCGCGACAAAGTCTTTGAAGTAGAAGGAGAAGAGGATGGTCCGCAGAGAGGCCCAGAAAAGGCAGAGGAAGAGGAAGAGGGTCTGGTAGCTGAAACGCTTGTGTCCGTAGTGCAGGACCAGCCAGAGCTGGGCGTAGATGAACACGAAGAGGAGTGAGTAGAAGACGGTGTAGAAGATGGTGAGGCCAAGCTTTACGTAGGGGGGCAAGGCTGGGGTCAGGGTGGGTGGCAGGGAGTCATTTCTCAGTGGGTCCCATTGAGGAACCTCCATCAGAAAACCGAGGGCTCGGCCGGGCTGGGCTGCAGGCGCCACTCAGACTTCATGGAGTCCTCAGGCTGCGTCTGGAGAGGCTGCAGACGCTGCTGCTGCTGCCACTGCCACCGCTGCCGCTGCTGCTACTCGGGCCAGTGCCCCCTTTCATCTTGCTGGGCTAGGAGCTCAGAAACTGAAAGAAAACAAGCTCGCACTTCCTCTTTGGCTGCCCTGGGTCCCCTGGCCCGGGCACCACATGATCGTGGTGCTGCTGGGTCTATCCTGTTTTTCATGACTTCTAGCTGCTTAATTCTGGTCTCCAATTAGTTTATCATTTCATTTGATTTCTGGCCTTCTTTTTCCAAGAGTGTGTTTCTGTCTTTTAAACTGTTATTTTGTTATTGAACTATTTCCCACTTTTCTTGCCACGTTTCTTCTGTCTTTCTAATTTGGTTCATATTCTTAAATCTGAGCTCCTCAAGAGCTTGTAACAATTTTCCATTTTGGGGAGAAGGTTTGGATATGTTTGCTTCTTTGTTGTCTTCTGCTGTTTCCTCTTTAGTCTGTAGTTTTTTCTGCATCAAAATTATCTAGAGTCAAGTTTTTTTTTCTTGTTTCTTTTTTTTTTTTTTTTTGTAGTTGTGGATTACAGTTCTTGGCTGTTGTTGGCCATTGCTTTAGTTTCTTCCCAGTCAGAAGTAAGAGTGAGGAGGATAGGCAAGTCTTTATATTGAGCTCTGGAGAGGTTTTTGCCCTGAGGCTGTTTTTCGAGTCTCTGAGAGGGTGTTTGCTGTACACAGCACTGCTCTGTCTCTTCGCCCAAACTCTGAGTTCCTCAGCCTTCTGGGGTCCCAAGTCTCTTAGTGTTAATCTGTGGTATCCCCAGCCAGCCCCATGAGAATCTAGAGGTTTCCTCATGCTTGCCCCAACTCTGGTGCCATAGGTGGAGAAGGACAGTGATGGTGAGCTCTCTCTTTGTTGGTAGTTATTTTGCTCCCCTCTATCATGGAAATGCCCAAACTCTGCCTACCTTTGATTCTTCACCCTACAGTGGAACCCCTTTTCTCATCTGATTTTGGTTTTGTCCTTTTGAAACACTTTATATCAGTTGGTGGAGAGGAGAGAAAGAGCTTTACTTCTTCTCTGGGGCCATCTTAACCTGGAAGTCTTGAAGTAAATTTTAAATTGTATCTTTGCTATCTACCCAACCGAATCCTGAAGTTGTCATAATAGTGATTATTTTCTAGGTCAACATATTATGGACTACAGAAAGTTCTTACTTTAACCTCCTTTTTATTTTCCATTCCATTAAACAATCCCTTTCCTGGTCTTTTCCAAGTATTTCACACTTCATATTCTACAAATACCATCCCAGATGCAGTCCAATGCCTGAGTCCCAGGTCAAAGTTCCAAGTCATAATTCCAAGCCACAGTCCCAGTCCATGATCTTCCAAGCCTAAGATCCAGGCCCCTCTAATTGTGTTTTTGATCCAATCAGGCACATCTTTGATGGCCCTGTCTTGGAACTCTACACTTAGTCCTCACCTCAAACCGTGGATTATGTTCTTATCCCAAGCCCATACTGGGATTCCTGGTTTCCTCTGGGCCCAAAAGGATCAGCCCACTTCAGTCCAGTTTTCCCTGAGCTAGGACTTTTGACTTCTTTACAGGTTTGAAATTTCAAGGGGTGTGGGTTGCCTTGTACTACTATTTGCCCCAGCAGAATCTCAAGGATCTGAATATTAACTTGAGCTTAGGTTGGGAACCTGTTGCAGTAGATACAGGGTGGAGGTGTGTGTCTTGTGCTTGGCTTGCTTTTCCCTCCTTACTATAGCTTATTACTGCCTCTGCTTTCCTATCACCCCAGTGCCCTAGATATTGTCTACATACTTTTTGGCTTTTTCTTTTCTTGGAAGTTGTTTCACCCTGTCTCCTTATTGGTTCTTTTACTACTGTATTCATTTTATGATCTTTTAAACTTGATTGGAGAAGATTCTCATGGTGACACAGAACTGCTGCTCTAGTTACTCCTTCATCTTTCATAACAACTTTTCATAATTGTCTAGAGCATTGAGAGCTTGTGACTTGCCCATAGTTAGTCAAATGCTTTATGTCATGATGCCTTTTAACAAAGAGGACAATTTAATCCTAAACTTATGAGTATGCGTTGTTTATTTGTTTGTAAAATTCATTTTGGGGGAGAATTTTATGATAAATACATGCCTTGGTTTTGTATGTATTCTCTTAACACATAATCTATATTCTTTCTAAGGATACTGTGCATTGATACTGTGGAATAGAGAACATATTAATTCAGAAGCTTTTTTTTTGCCTTGAAAAAATGATGTTTTTCTCACTAGACTATAATCATCTTCGGGAATTGCTTTAGATATTACCTTAACATAGGTTCAAAATAAAGTAGGTTAAAAAATATAACCAAACTAATGAATATATTAAATAAGTATAGAGACTAGAAGTCTGAGTTAGAGCTCCTGTCTTCCATAATCTTTGATAACTTTACCATTGGTGTCTTATAGTTTCAAAAAGACTATATATCCATTCAAATATTAAATTATTTTATTTTATTATATAGCCTTTTACATTAGGACAAACTAGCTGCAGAGTTTATAAATTAATTCCAAAGCTACTTTTGGTCATAAATATTGTTTAAGCTAAGATTATTAAAGAGCATTTCCAAGTCCATGAAGGAAAAAGTAAATGTGTTATCAACTTATAAATCTAAATTTGAATTAAGAATATAAATATCATATTATGCTATTGTGGAGACAACAGATGACTACTCATTAGGATGCCTGACCAAGTCTTTTTCTGCTCCTATTTCATTTTTTGGTCTGAATCAAGTTACTCCATCTTTATTAGCCCTGTTTTCCTCATCTATAAAATGAGAGGGGTAGACAATAATATGCAATGCTCCTTTCAGTTAATAGACTATTAGAGATGGAAAAGATATTCGTACTTATATTCTATTTTACTAGCATGGGGTATTAAAATGGAAAGATATTTACAAGGTTTACAAAAATAGGATATCTCAGAATCATATTTTTTTGCAAAATCATTTTTATAAAACTATATATTTTATTAGAGATGCCTAAGCTAATAGATTTGTGGTAAATTAATCCTCTTTTAATAACGACTTAACTTTTTGAGACTATAAGCTCTAGAAGAAGGCCAACATAGTAATCTCCTTACTAGTGGCTTTGAAATATCCTAGCTGTGCCAATATCTATTGAACAGCAGTAAATAGCATAAAGATCAGTCATGTCTCTTGATGGAAGAGGTATTGATCTGATATTTTCTCAATTTTAGAGGTAAGACTATTGCTGGGAGCCTATCAGTGGTGAAGTACTATTTTGTACCCAAATGTAGATGTAAACTATGAGACTAATCCCCTTTCCCTCCCTACATAGTGAATGAAGTAAACTCTGAGCTTATTGACCTTTTTAGGCAAAACACTGCTTTTTTGAGTTGGCCTGGGGTGAAAAGTTGTTTTTTTTAATAGATTGCTTTTTTTTCTTATTTGGTCTCTGAACAGCCTCTCAGAGTAAAAATGTTATCTAACTAAAACCATTAGCAAACACTATCTGAATGGGTAACTTACAATTCTTGCCAATAAGCTCCGGAGTAAAGCAAGGATGCCTATTACCATCATTGTTATTCAGGGTTGTACTAGAAATGCTAGGTATAACAATCCATTTGTAACATTCTTTTTTCTCTTATTTACTCATTTTATTTATCTTTAATTTGTATTTGTTTATGTTTTCCATGCTATGTACTATGAACTTGCTCCTCTGTTGATTTACTGAACCAGAACATTTGAGTTGCTATGCCCTGGGGTTGAATCTTCTCCTTTCTCAATCCTATGCTGATATTCTAGATTCAACCATCTGAGCTAACTTGCTGAGCAGCCTGCCCTGGGGCAAATTTTTCACTGTAGCTATCAGGGCTAAGGGTGTCTAGTCAGGTGGTCTCCCCAAGTTCCTCCCTGCAAGCCATTGTCAGAGCCCTAGTTCTAGTGTGGTGGGTCAGAGGTATTGTATGTAACTCTAGTTAAAGATCTTTAGAGATAAAGTTGGTTTTGTGTATTGATTCATTGGGGAATCTAGGCATGTAAAACTGGAAGATTTATACAAGCTTGTTTCCCAATGGAATCACAGGGAGGATTGTGTAATTAGAATTGTCTTTCCAGGACTCTAAATCCCAGCTTCCTATGTTCCTTCTCACATGCTAACATAGGGAGTATAAATTTTGGATATATTCTCTTCCCCTGATTATGATTTGTGGAGGTGGGGTGAGTACCAGGCAGGATAATTTTTCTCACATGTTTTTACTCAGGCTTTTACTTTTATTATTGTATTTTTTCTACTTCAAGTGACCATTAATAAACTTTATAAATTATAATACTTGGAGCTATTGGATATTAATTTTAATCTTAAAGATATATTGCCTCACAGCTATAACCTCTGCCTGGGGCTCACATAGATAGCATGGTCTTTTAGCAGGTTTCAGTGTGGTGGTGGAGGAAGGTAACCCACTGAATACCCCTTCCCCCACTTCCTCCCTTCCAGCTATAGTCAGAGCCCTGGACCCTGTGTGGTGAGTCAGAGGCATTCCCCCATGACTGTAGCCTTTGCCTGGGTCTCACACAAACATTCACGTCTTATTGCAGGTGGGGGAGGGTGTTCTATCAGCCCATATATCCCTTATTCCATGAAAATAGACTCTTTGTGCTTACCTTTCTAGTTTGTTCAGCAGGAGATTCCTGTGACTTCTTGTTGTTGTTGGGTTTGGATTTCTGTTTTCTTTGAAGCTCATCTTAAAGACTGGTTATTGAAGGATTGTCAGAGAGGTTTTGGCTTTTGGTGCTCCTAAGCCACCATACTGGCTCCACTCCTTACTGATGGATCTCAGTATAACAAGTTGAGAAGGAAAAAAGTGAAGAAAGCAGACTAGGCAATAAGGAAACAAAACTATTACTCTTTGCAAAAGATCTGATGGTATACTTGGAGAATCCTAGTGAATCAACTAAAAAATAATTGAAATAATTAACAACATCAGCAAATTTCTAGTATATACTATAAAGCCAAACAAATTATCAGCCTTTCTTTAAACTACCAGCAAACCCCAGTAGCAAGAAAGAGAAATTACATTTGAAATAATAATTGGCAATGTAAAAATGTTACCTACAAGACAAACCCAAGAAATCTTTGAACACAATTACAAAACAATTTTCACACATAATTTGATCTAAATAATTGGAAAAGTATTATTTGCTGATGGGTAGGCTGTACTAATATATTAACAATGACAATTCTGCCTAAATTAATTTACCTATACATTGCCATACCAAACTACTACCATTAATTTATAGAACTAAAAAAATCAAATGACAAAATTAATCTGTAAGAACAAAAGCTCAAGAATATTAAAGGAATTAATGAAAGACGTATTTGAAAGTATGTGGTCTTGCTACTAACTATAGCTGAAACTCTGTTATGAAGTAGCAATCATCAAAAAGTGTTTAGTATTTACTAAGAAATATATTAGATACACATTACATAGAAGTAAATGTGCATAGTAGTCTAATGTTTGATAAATGCAAATACTGGAGCTTTGAGGACAAGAAATCACTATCTTACAAAAAATTGTTGGAAATACTGGAAAACAATTTGCCACAAATTAGGTATAGACTAAGATAATGTCAAAATGATTAAATGACTTAGACATAAAGGATCATACCATAAACAAATTGGAAGAAAATGGAGTAGTTTTCCTGTCAGGTCTATAGATAAGGGAAGAATTTTTAACCATATAAGAGATCGAGAGCATTATGGGTGGTAAAATTGATAATTATGATTTCATGAGATTAAAGAGGTTTTGTAAAAAAAACCCAATGTAGGCAAGATTAGAAGGAAAGCAGAAAACTCCAGAAATTTTTTACAGCAAATTTGTCTGATAAAGACCTCATTTCTCAGATATATGTAAAATTAGCCAAAGTTATAAGAATATATCTTACTCTCAAATTGATAAATGATCAAAGGATACGAATACACTGTTTCCAGAGAAAGAAATTAATCCTTATGTATTAAAAATGTTCTAAATCAATACTGATTAAAGAAATGAAAATTAATATAGTGTGAGGAACCATATGAGATTGGCTAATGTGACCAAAAAGTAAAATGACAAACATTGGAGGGGAAGTAAGAAAATTTGCATACATTGTACTTTTGGATTTGTAGATGTATCCAACTATTCAGTAGACCAATTTGGAAGTAGGTCCAAAGAACTATAAAATTATGACCCAGAAATACCACTATTAGGTCTCCATTCCAAAGATTTTTTCCCTTATGAAAGACAAGGACCTATAAGTACAATAATATTTATAGCAATTCCTGGTGTGGTCACTGAGAATTGGTTATTGAGGAGATGTCCATCAGTTAGGGAAAGGTTCAACAAGTTGTGGTATATGATTTTGATAGAATCCTTTTGTGTTATAAGAAATGACAAATAGGATCCTTTTGTAAAAACCTGGAAATACTTACATGAACTGATATAAAATGAAGTGGGCAGAATCAGGAGAACAATTTTTATAATTACATAATTATGAAGATAAAACCTTTTTACAATTTGCACTCTGATCAACAAAATGACCCATAATTCTGAAGAATACATGTTAAAGCTTACTATCCAAATCCTGACAGAGGAGGAAAGGCTTTTGGGTACAGAAAAATACACATTTTTAAAACCTGGATAATTTGGGAATTTTATGCTTCCCTATACACATTTATTACAAAGGTTTTTCTGCCTCTTTTCTCCATGGATAAGGAGGGTGAGAGGGACAACGAATTTGGTTTTTATTGACAAAAATAAAATGAAATGTCTATGTATGTACACACACACACACACACATATATATATACATATATATATATATATAACATAGATATTTAAATTATTTGTACATATACAATATGGCAAATAAGGCATCTTGTAAATATATACATTTTATTATTTTTTTCATATTTGCTGGCATTCTGAAGCTAACTACTCCCTTGTTTACCAGAGTACACTACATCTATTGATTCTTTGGCTAATACTCTTTCCTGCTTTATTCCTTCTCTTAGTACTCCAGTTTGTTGGGGATAAGATTATATTGCCCAGGTTTAAAGTATATACATAAGTATTATCTGGAATAAAGTAAGAAATCTCTTACATGCCCTTAAAACCCTGACTGTTACATGGAATATTTCCTGCTCTCATCAACCAACTTCACTCATGAGATTTAGCTGATTGACTTTCAAGTGACTTCTTCAGTAAAGAAAATTATAATGGAACTCAGAATAGCAGATATATAAATAAACAACTTTTGCTCATTCCCTCCCCCTCATATCCCCTTGGCTTTCTTCTATTCATTTATATTCATTTTTTATCCTCCACTTCTTCTGGATGGTAAAGGTTTATGAATAGGAGGTCTTTATCTGGGAATTATTTTTTAAATATTGGGGACCTTGATCACCTGGAGCAATGAAATGTTTTAGGAGATGAGTAGGTCTTCTTTCTATCTCTTCATTTCAGTAATCATTCTTTCAAAAACAAATCCAGGTACATTGGACAGTACTGGATTACATTACCTTGGAGAGCAACTTAAATATCAGTTCAAGGTCTACTCTCAGTTTTAGCTAATCATAATCACATTGGAGAGAATTGAGATACTAAATGTCTCATAATGTTCTTTTAAGTATAGCCATCAGTTCTTTGTACCCAGTGAAGTCAACCTGCTCTGTGTATCCACCACCCCCTTCTTTCCACTTCTGCTTGTATTGTGGTTACTCTCTAAGTGAAGTCTGGGAAAATCCTCCTGGTAGTAGTTATAAACTGCATATCTTCTTTCAGAATATTACCCTATATCTTAACATCTCCTCTGACTTCCAGTCTCAAACTAGAGTTGAATACAATCTTCATATTGCTATATGAGTACAGAGCTTTACTTAATTCAAAGCTAGAAAAATGGGAGTTGTTTTATTTTCAATATGGTGTTAGGAAAGGAAATGCACCCCACATACATAATAATGGACTTATCATTGTGTGGCTCAAAGGGAGGCAAAATAGACGTCTATAAACTCTTCCTCCCCCAATATTTTTCAAAGGTGACTTATTTCTACCAGGAGAAGCAGGAGGTCAAAGACAGAGGTCAGTCTTTCCTCTGAGAGTTATCAGACAAAAAATATATCTATTTTTTCCATTAAATATTTTAGTCTAGAGGACATTGTGTTTGAGCTTATGTTTGAACACTTCCATTTGGGGGGAGTAGAACTCCAAGTTCAATATTCAAGACTCCTTTCCTTTCATATTTAATGAATATACACAGGCACACAAAGAGATTAGCAAAGAAATTTGTTTATCTAAATCAGATCAAGACAGAAATCAAAGTGTTTGTAGGAGAATATATAATAGGGCATAAAGAGTGAAGAACCATTCCCATTGGGAGTGAGGTAACTCAGCTCAAACAAGAGAAAAGGCCTTGGATTTCACTTAAGGGGAAGCTCTTTGAAGTTTCTGGAGGAGCAAGCTGAGAATAAAGAAATGTTGAAGACTATTCACTCCTCTCATGCCTTAAAATCTTTTCCTTCAGCAACTTGAAAAAGTGTTGGCTTTTTTCATCTTCCTTCTATAATTGAAGAAGATTCCTTTGAATAATCCTGAAGGAGGCCTCCCACTTGAAGAATCTACATTGTGGAGGCCTGACAGAAAAAGGAAACTCTTTTACTCTTAACTTTTCTCTACCCCTTACACAGTGCAGGACCTGTATCTCCACCAATAAGGATAGTCTTATATCACTGAAATTTAGGACATGAATCACCATATCAGAATCGTGATTTTAAAGGTAAAATTTGTCTCTGCCACTTATCCTATATGGGGCCCCTTAGACAAATCACTTATCTCTCTGCTCAGAATCTTCAGCTATATACATTCAAAAGTCATCTCAAGCTGTACAACCTTTGTAAAGGCTGTATTCAATTATCTGTAGTACATAGGAAAGAAAAGGATACCTATGTTAATGTGTATGTATATATGTATGTATTAGATATGTATATTAATATATATACATACTAATATAAATCCTAAAAATATTATATATATATATGTGTGTGTGTGTATGTATGTACACATGCATATATGAAAACTTAGGATATTTTCCTCATTATGGAATGAATTGAAAGAAATAGAAAAAATTCTCTGTATATAAAGAGCTTTCCTATTCCTGTGTTGGTGAACGTATGGCATGCACTGCTCCCTTCCCTCTCTCCACTCACATCTGAGAATAGTTCCACGTCACCCACCCCTCTGCCTAGCAGCCCAATGGGAATGCTTCCTCCCTCTCTTCCTTGTCTACAGTAAGAGGTGGGGTGGGGCTCACATGAAGTGTGAGGGTTGCAGTTTGGGCATTTGATCTCTAAAAGGTTTGCCATCATAACTATTCCAGTATCTTTTCCAGGAAAATCCCAAATGAGATCACAAAGGGTCAGACATATCTGAAAACAACTGAACAGCATGTACTAAGCATTTTGCTAAATACTTTTCATCTGATATCACAATAATCCTATAAGGTAGTTGCAGTTATCATCCATTTAAAAAATAAGGAAATAGACTTCTGGGCTAAAATGGCCACAGAGCAGACACAAAGGACTTCCTCTCCTCACCATTTATGAATATAAAGCACTTCAAAAGAACAAAAACCAAAATCAGACAAGTGAAGGGGCTCATACATAGGGCACACCCTTGAAGGAAAGCAGGGTTTGGGCATTTCCACGTCTTATGGTAAAAACTGGGGTTAACTTATATATTTTTACCTGGGTTCAGAAGGGTGAGTAGGAGACAGGAATGGACAATAGGTTGGGACCTAACAAGCTGGGGAAATACAGTTCAATGAATGGTTTGGGCAACTGACAGGTGTGACAGTTGGCTCTTAACTGCCACACTGATCTACCTAGCCAGGGAAAAAAACACAAAGTTAACTATACACACACTATGAGGAAACCAACAGGAAAAGGGAAACATAAAACAGTTTAATTGTATTATTATGGTCAGGAGA
The DNA here is from genome assembly GCF_016433145.1 of Gracilinanus agilis. Classification (NCBI taxonomy): domain Eukaryota; kingdom Metazoa; phylum Chordata; class Mammalia; order Didelphimorphia; family Didelphidae; genus Gracilinanus; species Gracilinanus agilis. The sequence continues at coordinate 378,505,224 of NC_058131.1, read as the reverse complement.
GTGGGAGAGGTATATCTGTTACAAGAAATCTCTAACTTGAAAGAACTGGAGTTCTAAGGGAAAGTTTCTCTGTCAACCTAACTTCATTCAGGCTGACAGTGTTGGCTGAGGTCTAGAGGGAGAGAGCTGGATATTGGGGTTTCTCACAAATGGTCCAGGTCACTTCCTTGATGGCTTCAGGATACCAGGAAACAACACCTTGCACAGCAAATAATCCAAGAGATACCAGGGAGGGGAAAATGCCTGCAACTGTTCACCAGAAATAGACCCTTTCCACTACTAAGGCTTATCTTGAGAGATGTTGTCTTCAAACTTCTCCATTCTCACAGATCCCAAGTCTATGGGGACACTGCTGGCAGCACTTCTGCTCCAAACCCCTTTCAAAAATCAATGACAGTTTTTCTTTCTTCTCCCTCTTTGCCTGCATTCCATTCAGAATATCCATGGATGTCAGCCAATGTTTTTTCCCCTAGCCTGCGTGCTAAGTCTTCTTTCCTACTTTTAAAGCCTATTTCCTATTACTGTCCTCTCCCTTTGCACAAATCCAAAATAATGTTTCACACAATATTTTGGTATTTGTGCACTACAAACTAAACTAAAATCTAATCCAAAATAACAAACAACCTACACTAACTCTATTCTATTTAACACTACCTTACTCTGCCCTACTCTAAGGATATCACAAGGAAAGGTAAAAGGATAAATACATTGAACATAGTTCAAAGTACAAAATAACAAGTAACAATGCAAAATTTCCAACAAAATTAACAAAATCAACAACAAATATGAAATATCAACACAAAATTCAAAACAACCATCAAACACAACTCCTAAACTAATTCAGAATTGTATGCTAACTAATAAATGCAAACAAGCTTTGGAAAACACATTATAACACAACATTGCATAAGTTGTACAGCAAAATTACAACAAAACAATAAACTCACTTATGCAAATTACATTTAAATATTTGCAACTCACTTATATCAAATTATCTATAGCATTTATATTTATACATATATACATAGGATGCACACATACAATATATACATAATATATGTATGCATGATATATGTACATGTAAACATAATATATACATGCCAAATATACATATTGTAAAAGGTGGGGCACTGGGGATGTTAAAATATAACCTAAATGGTTTGTGGGTACACACACTGGGTTAAAGGAGAGACAGGACCAACCAGGATAGGGAGACCAGGATTCACTGCCAAGCTGCTGTTAACTGTCTGAATGGCAGTTAACCCCAACGGTCACCCAGCTCACCCCTAGGCCCAGGGTCTTTGGAACCAGCAGGCAAGGTAAAGATTTTTAACAGTTTAATTATGATTAACTAAATAAAGGTGAGATAGGGGATTCTGCACTTAAAAAACTAAATTGCAAATCACAGGGGAAAGGGGAGGACTTGTCTACTCTAATTCTAACTGACCTAGGCCAGGCAGGGCTCAAAGGAGCAGTTCTGGAGTCACTGCAAAGGCTGCTTCAAACCTGATTCCAGCCAGGTTTGACCAGCACAGTTAAAGGGCCTGAGGGTGGCTTTGAGGGTTCTCACAGTAATCCCAAAGATGATCACAGGATGCCAAAAGCCAAGGTGATCCAAGGTACCCAAGTAGAGAGTGCATGCTTGAGATGCTGTCCACCAGATCCCAAACCACTCCTCCACTTGGTGCAGCTCTGCAGGTCTTGTCCACTTGCTGAAAGCCACCACCACTCAGGATCCCAGGGAATCAGGATGCAGGGTGACCTTAACTCTGAGATCTCCCAGGGCCAGCAACAGTTTGTGCCAACCACTAATGGAGTCTCTCTCAGAGAACAAGCCCTACTTCCTGCTCCTTCATTCCATCTTGGAATCCTCCAGCCCTTCCTGCTAGGTCCAACACTATTACCAACTAATCTTCCTCAAAACAATATGTACACCCTTTACATATCTACAATACTTACACTAAAATACAATTTATAATATACACATCCTATTTACACTTATTTACACATCTATTTACATTATTTTGTGATACATGGTCTGTAGTATGTTATATGTTTTTCATGTAATAAAATTTTGTTATGTTTGTTGTATTTACACTGTAATGTACATTACTACCTTATCTTATCCTCTAATCTAATCTAATACTATTTTTATTTTATTAAACTTTTCTAGACTATCCCTAAGATATTAGTATATTAGTCTATCTAAATCTACCTAAATAACTAGCTAATCTTTGTTAGTAACTAACTGTCCTTTGTTAGTACTTACTTATCTTATAGCTAATTCTAATTTTGTTAGTATTTATACATTGTTTTATTCCATGAGGAAGAAAATGTATCCTAAAACGTTTGTGTTTTTATGTATTTGATTTGATATTTTGGTACTTTGCTATATTGTGTTGCAACATACCTACCAAAACTCCAGATCTTTTTCAGATCTCCTTTCTTCTTATGATGTTCCATTCCTCAAGGAAATCTTTCTCTTCTCTCCATTTTCTCCTCTTCTCCTTTTCTCCATTGAAATTCTTGATAGTTTTATGTGCAATGTTGGATGCATATGAATATGTAGTGATGCTATTTATATTACCCAAAACACCTTCAAACCACTTAATCCAAATCATTCATGAAAGTTTTTATCAGTTCAATTCATAAGTTCATCAGTCTTAATACAAAGTTCATAAATCTTGAATCCTCTTCATCCATGTCCTCTTCCATCAGACCTTCATCTTCCACTGGAATGATCCTCTCCTTACTGAACTTTCTGACTGCAGACTCTAATTGACTGATGATCTCAAATTACACAATTTCTTCTTCTTCTGCATCTTCATTATCATTATTAACAATCTCTACACTTTCATTATCTACTCCATGTGCTAATTTAATGTGAGAACAATGATACCACGAATCTCTACCTAAAACTTTTACAGAAGATGGTAAAACTAATACCTACCCAATTTTGTTCTGTTGCCGATGTTTTGGCNTTTCCTCCTCCTCCTCCTTCTCCCTTTCCTCCTCCTTCTCCTCCTTTTCCTCCTTCTCCTTTTCCTCCTCTTCCTCCTCCTCCTCCTCCTCCTCTTCCTCCTTCTCCTCCTCCTCCTCCTCTTCCTCCTTCTCCTCCTCCTCCTCTTCCTCCTTCTCCTCCTCCTCCTCCTCCTCCTTCTTCTTCTTCTTCATTAATAATTTCTATATTTCAGTATCTATACCATGCGCTAATTTAATATGAGAAGTTAGGTTGACACATGCTAGAAGGGGGTATAATTACTTCTACCAAAGCACAAGCTTATAACCCCTCCCTTATACTACCAGAGCCAGAGTCAGAGCAAATGTGAGGCAATTGCTAGGTTCTTCCATGTTTGGCTGAGGACACTATAGGCTTACCCAGAGAGCAGCGAGACTCTGGACTTCAGGAGGCTGAGGAATGTGGAGATTGGGCATGGAGATAAGGCAGAGAGTTGCTGCACACAGCAGACACAAAGGAGACTGAAAAATAGCCTCAGGCAAAAACTGTTCTGTAGCTAGATACACAGAGAGCATCCACTTCTCACTCAGACTTCTGATAGGGAAGGGAAGAATAAAATCACAAAGAAATGGCCACTAAAACCCAAGAACTACAATCTACAACTACCAAAAAAACAGAAAAAACAAAACAAAACAAGAAAAAGCCTCTGACCTCAGATAATTTCTATGGAGGAAAATTCCAAACTCCAGATGAGACAGCAGAGGACAAGAAAGAAGTAAACACATCCAAACCTTCCAAAAATATTGAAATTGGTCACAAGCTCTTGAGGAGCCCAGATTTGAGATGATGAATCAAGTGAGAAAGATAGAAAAAAACTTGGCAAGAAAAGTGGGAAATAGTTCGAAAAGAAATTAGTAGTTTAAAAGACAGAATTTCCCACTTGGAAAAAGAAGCCCAGAAATCAGATGAAATGATAAGCAAACTGAGCACCAGAATTGACCTACTGGAAGCCATGAACAGCAGGATAGACCAAAACAAAAATAAAAATCAAAAGATCATAGTTGAAAACAAGATTTTTTAAAACTAGAATTGAGCAAGTAGAAGATAACAATCTCAGAAGACATCAAGAATTAATAAGGCAAAGTCAAAAGAATGGCAAATTAGAAGGAAACATGAAATATCTCACTGAGAAGATGGTTGACTTGGAAAACAGGCCCAGGAGAGACAATTTCAGGATCATAGGCCTACCTGTAAATCTGGAAATAAACAGAAATCTTGGCATCATATTACAAGAAATTATCCAAGAAAATTGCTCTGATATTCTTGAACAAGAGGGCAAAATAGACATTGAAAGGGTTCATAAATCACCTTCTACATTAAATCCTCAATACACAATCCCCAGGAATGTAATTGCCAAATTCAAGAGTTTCCAAGCTAAGGAGAAAACATTGCAAGAAGCCAGAAAGAAACAATTAAGATATCAAGAAGTACCAATCAAGATTACACAGGATCTGACAGCCTCCACATACAAGGACTGGAAGGCTTTTGGGATATGATAGTCAGAAAGGCAAGAGAATTGGAGCTACAATCAATGATCAAAACCCATCAAAACTGATTAGATATTTCCAGGGGAAAATATGGGTATTTAACAAAATAGAAGATTTCCAAGTATTTGTAAAGAAAAGACCAGAACTAAATAGAAAAATTTATGTCCAAATACAAAACTCAAGAGAAACATGAAAAGGTAAACAAGAAAGAGAGGGGAAATTTTATTTTCTTTTAAGGGCTTTGGTAAGGTCAAATTGTTTATATTCCTGTATGGAAAAATTATATTTGTAACTCTAAAAAAACTGTATTAACTATCATAGTTAGAAGAATTATTCATAGGTAGTTGGGGTACTAAGTGATTTAAGATGATATGTAAAAAAAGAATTGGGGGGAAATAGAAGATGGCACCAAAAATGAGAATATTGTGGCAAGAAGGGGTTGAATGACTTGCCCAGGATCTCAAAGGTAGTGGGTGTCTGGTGTCAGATTTGAAATCAGAAAGGAGAGTGGGTTTTCCTGATTTCAGACCCTGTACTCTATTCATTGTACTACCTTGTTTTCCTTTTAAAGTATTTGAAGACAATTATCATGTTTCATCTATAAAAGCATGTTAAACCTTCCTTTTTAGTTCTATTGAAAATATTAAGGACAAATATTTCTCCTTTCTAAAGTCCATTTCACATTTACTTGAAGGAAGGAAAATTTTATGTATACTTAATTAAATTTTTCAGGAAACTACAAAAAATTGTTTTTAAATAGAGGTTTGCCATCCCTGCTATTCAATTCCCAGATAGCCTGAGGATAGATTCTCCAGGATTCCCCAAGTATTCCATTAATATTTTCCATCCTTTACAAGAGATGCAAATTAGAGAATGGTTATTTGCATTACAATTTTCTTTTAAATAGCACTTGTCCTACTTTGTTTATAGATCATTAACTACTTGACAAAGGAATAAAGAAAAGGAGAAACTTAAAGCTAAAAAGGTAGACTCTATAAAAAGTTGAAGATACTTCAGAAATGGATTCCTGAAAATATGCTGGTAGGATAAAAAGATTAATCAAAAATGCTATGTAAATGGTGGTATCACTTTTCACAATAACATATATTTCTTAAAACACTATTTACCTATACTAAAGAAGATTTGTAAATAAACTTAGTTTCTAGTAATTCTTCTCTGACACAGTCACTAATTCATGCATTTCTTGAATAATCTGTGTCCTTTAACTGACTTAGCAACTGGTCCTCAATTCATTCCTTTTGAGTGGTGTGGTTTTCTCAGTAGGAAAATCAGATTGACCAGTGATTCAATTCTACCATTGTTCATATTCTTTTTTTAAATGATAGATCAGTAGCTTTGATGATGTTTATTTATTTTTCAATCCTTACCTGATTCTAAGACAGAAGAGTGGTAATATCTAGGCAATGGGGGTAAAGTGATGTGCCCTGGGACACACAGCTAGGAAGTGTCTGAGGTCAGATTTGAACCTAGGACCTCCTGCCTCTCATCCTAGCTCTCAATCCACTGAGCCACGCAGCTGTCCCCCATTGTTCATATTCTTGAGGAACAATACTATTTTTGCTATAGTCTAAGGAGTCCACCTGAAACCAAAGGAGGAACAATAATCAAGGAGAAAATAGAAAATTATATTTATGTACAATAAAAAATAAGATAGGCAATAAACAACCTTAGAATTATAAATTTTTGAAAGGCTAATATTTAACTCACATTGAAAACTTTACAAACAGTTCCTTTTTTAAAGACTGCTAATATGTGATTTAAAAGTCTTAGAACTTTTGTTTTTTCTTGTGTATAATTTCTCTGTCTGCCTATCTTTCTCTCCATCTTTCTCTATCTCTCTCTATCACCCCCTGCAGTAACTGCACTACTGCTTTTGGGTGTCTGGGAAGAGGAAGTTATTATGTCTCTTAAGAGATTTCACAGTATCTTGTTCAAAGGAAAGAAGGTACAAATAAAAGACTGCTCTGTTTTAGGTGCAGGTTTGTCTAGGAGGCCACAATGTCATAACTTGTAAAGGAGCAGGGAAAAATATACCTTCCCTCTCTCAATGCTCTGGAAAAAACCCTGAATATGAACCTTAAACTTTAAGGATAATAAGAGCTACCTGAGGGACAGGGGATGCTATTTTAATATATCTATTCAATTCTAGCTCATCAATCTACTAAACAACTTTTTGTCACAAAATATTTTGAGACTTTTGGTCATAATTAGCATAAGGAAGAAGTCAAAACTTATCTATCCCTTCTTTAAGTTTACCAGAAGGGGTCCTTCATTTCACATGCAATTCACTTGTATGTTGACTGAGAATGCTAGAGAGATAAGGATTTAGGGGGTACTATATAAAACCTACCACAACAATTAGTACACTGAGTCATTAGTTACAATTAGCCATTAGTTACAATGATTTCAAGAATATAATGTCATAGATTTTTGAATTTAGAAAAAGCTTTGCATATAATTAAGACAAACACATAATTTTATAAAGGAATATATTGAAGGCACAAAGACATGAATTTCTTTTTTTTTAAACCCTTGTACTTTGGTGTATTGTCTCATAGGTGGAAGATTGGTAAGGGTGGGCAATGGGGGTCAAGTGACTTGCCCAGGGTCACACAGCTGGGAAGTAGCTGAGGCCAGGTTTGAACCTAGGACCTCCTGTCTCTAGGCCTGACTCTCACTCCACTGAGCTACCCCGCTGCCCCAAGACATGAATTTCTTGATCACAACTTAATGGAAGATGAACAGCAGCAAACTTCTCTAGTGAGAACATGTCAATTCCATGAAATAGAGGGCTTATGGGGTGGAGCCAAGATGGTGGCTTAAAAGCAGCTAAAGCTCAAACTTCTCTGACAATCTTTCCAAACCAATATTTACATTGCACTTCAAAGAAAACAGGAATCCAAACCCAACAAGAAGTCACAGGACTCTCCTATTGAAAACAACTTGAAAGGTAGACACAGTGTGTATTTCCATAGGATAAGGGAGAGACAGGCTGGCAAAAGGCCATTTTCCAGCCACCTAGCTGAGACCTGTGATATGACTGAGCTAGTGGTATGAGCCAGAGCCTGCAGTAGTTTTTTAAAGGCTAACATTTAACTCACATTGGAACCTTTGTAAGTAGTTTCTTTTTAAAGACTGCTATATACCTCTGACCCAACAGATGAGGTCCACATCTCTGACAATAGCTGGCAGGGAGGATTTGGTGGGAGACATCTGACTAAACACCCATGACCCTCTGGCTACAGTGAAAAATATGCCTCAGGGCAGGCTAGCTAAGCAGGGTAGCTCAAATGGTTGACTCTAGTATATCAGCAGAGGACTGAGAAAAGAAAAGATTTGGCCTCAGGGCATAGTAGCTCAAACATTATAGTTCAGTAAATCAAGAGAAATTTAAGTTTATAGTCCATAGGATGGAAAAAAGGAAATAAACACAAGGGAAAAAAAGCTACAATTGAAAGCTTCTCTGGGGGTACAGACCAAATAACAGAATCAATGAATGAGGATGAGACCCAAGAAATATCAAGCAAAGGCTCAAAAAAAATGACAACTGGAGGGAAGCTCTAGAGGAGTTTAAAAAGGAATTTAAAAATAAATAAGATAGGTTGAAGAAAAAAAGAAATAGGAAAATAATAGCCTAAGATCCAAAATAGGTCAGTTACAAACAGAGGCATAGGCATTAAAAGCCAAAATTGACCTATAAAAATGACACAAAAAAAATTGGAAAAGAAGAATGACTTGAAAGGGAAAATGAACCAAAAGGAAAAGGAGAATCAAAAGGTTGTGGAAGAAATTCAGTCTTTAAAAATTAGAATTGTGCAATTAAAAGCTAATGACTTCTTGAGACACCAAGGCATATTAAAACAAAATCAAAAGAGTGAAAAAATTGAAGATAATATGAGACACCTCACTGAGAAAATAACTGACCTGGAAACTAGATTTAGGAGAAACAATTTAAGAATTATTGGACTACCTGAATGTCATAACCAAAAAAAAAAAAAAAAAAAAAAAAAAAGAAAAAAAGCCTAGACATCATACTACAGGAAATTATCCAAGAAAACTGAATATAGGTAAAAGAGAGATTGAAAGAATTCACAGATCACATCCTGTTTTAAACCCAAAGTGACAACTTCCTGATATGTTATATCTAAGCTCAAGAACTCTCAAGCCAAGAAGAAGACATAAAAGCCACTAGAAAGAAACAATTCAGAGCCTCTGTCAGGATTGCACAGAATCTGGCAGCATCTACACTGGATGAATGGAAAGCATGGAATATGATATTCCAGAAGACAAGGAAACTGAGTCTACAACCAAGAATCAACTACCCAGCAAAGCTGACTTCATTCTCTTTTGGGGAATGTATGGTCATTTAATAAAATAGAAGATTTCCAAGCATTCTTGAAAGAAATCCAGACTTAAATTAAAATTTTGATGCCCAAATGCAGTATTCAAGAGAAACATAAAAAGGAAAATAAGAAAGAGAAAAAATTTAAGGGCTTCAATAAAATCAAATAGCATGTATTCCTATATGGAAAGATGATACCTGTAGTTCTTAAAAATTGTTATCCTTATAATAGCTAGAAGAAGTATATATAGAGGGTGAGGTGATAAGATGTTTAGGATGAAATGTCAAAAAAATATAAAAAAGGTAGGGTTTTAAAAAGGATAATACTAAGAGAAATGGGAAAAGAGGGAAAATGGGGTAATACATTAAATAAAAAAGTATGTGACAAGGTGGGAGGGAAGAGGAGAAGACAAATACAATGGAAGGGAGAAACAAGTTTGTGATAGGTAATATTTAAACTGTCCTCTCCTTGGAATTGACTCAGAGATGAAAAACATTCACATCCATTGAACTATAGAATTGTTTCTTGCCCTATAGAGAAGTAGAAATGTAATAAGAAACAGGGTAGTCAAGAGGGGAGTAATGCAAAGGAGGGAGATGTTGGGTGGGCATTCAAAAACCCTAGAGTAAGGTGGGAATAAGAAGGGAGGTGGTGGGAAGGGGAGTAATATGAAGGAGGAAAAAGGGGAGAAGACTGACTAAAAGCAAAATACTGGAGGGGAGGGTAAGAGGGAAAGGAGCAAGGTTATGATTAAGGGAGGACATCAAAATGGAGGGGAATACATAGATAGCAGTCATAAATTAGAAAAAGAACAAATTAAAAATCTCCAGATAAAACCTAAATTAGAAATCCTATAAGTCAAAGGAGAAATTAATAAATTGAAAGTAAAAGAACTATTGAACTAATAAATAAGACTAGGAGCTGGTATTTCGAAAAAACAAATGAAATAGATAATGTACAGGTTAATCTAAGAAAAAAAAGAAGAGAATCAAATTAACATCAAAGTTAAAAGGGATAATCTGACCTCTAATGAAAAGAAAATTTAGGTAATTAAGAGATATTTTGTCCAATTATATGGCAATAAATATGACAATCTAGGTGAAATGTGTGAACATTTATAAAAATATACATTACCAATATAAGTGATTCTCAAAGTGGGAGTTATCGCCCCCTGATGGGTACTGCAGTGATCCAGGGAGGTAGTGATGGCCACAGGTGCATTTATCTTTCCCATTAATTGCTATTAAAATTTACAAAAATTAATTTCCAGGGGGCTAAGTAATATTTTTCTGGAAAGGGGGCAGTAGGCCAAAAAAGTTTGGGAACCACTGACCTAGATTAACAAAAGAGGAAATAGAATAATTAAATAATCCCATCTCAGAAAAAAAGAAATTGAACAAGCCATCAAAGAACTCCTTTAAAAATGGGCAGATAGATTCACAATAATAAAAACGACAATCCTACCCAAATTAATTTACTTATTCAGTGCCATTTCTTTCAAACTACAAAGAAACTTTTTCATAGAATTAGAAAAAAACTGTAAAGAAGTCCATCTGGAAGAACAAAAAAATCAAGAATATTAAAGGAAAATGATGAAAAAAATGTGAAACATGGTGGCCTAGCAGTACCAGATCTTAAAGTGTACTATAAATTAGTGGTCATCAAAACAATAAGGTACAGTGGATTGAGAGCCAGGCCAAGAGACGGGAGGTCCTAGGTTTGAATCTGGCCTCAGCCACTTCCCAGCTGTGTGACTGTGGGGAATTCACTTGACCCCCTTTGCCTAGCCCTTACCACTCTTCTGCCTTGGAGCCAATATGGTGTATAGAAGGTAAGTGTCTTGGAGTCAATACTATGTATTGGCTCCAAGGTAGAAGAGTGGTAAGGGCTAGGCAAAGGGGGTCAAGTCACTTCCCCACAGTCACAGAGCTGGGAAGTGGCTGAGGCCAGATTCAAGCCTAGGACCTCCCATCTCTAGGCCTATCTCTCAATCCATCGATCTACCCAATTGCCCCCAAAAGGTAAGGGTTTAAAAACAAACAAAAAATCAAACAAAAAACAACAACATGGTACTGGCTAAGAGACAGAAGGGTAAATCAATAGAAGAGACTAGGGGTAAATAACCTCAGCAAGCTACTGTTTGATAAACCCAAAGATCACAGCTTTTGGGATAAGAACTCACTCTTTGACAAAAACTGCTGGGAAAATTGGAAAATAAAATGGGAAAATTTAGGTTTAGATCAATATCTCACACCCTATATCTCACACCCTATAACAAGATAAATTCAAACTGGATAAATGACTTAAATACATAGTGAAATCATAAATAAATTAGGATAACAGAGAATAATATACCTGTCAGATCCATGGAAATGGAAGGAATTTAAGATGAAGCAAGAGTTAGAGAATATTACAAAATGTGTTATCAAAAAATATAGTAAATAAAAGTAATCTGAGTAGGGTCAAATGAAAGTGTCATTTGGGTGTGAGGAAAGGATAAAGAGTATATAGGGAATTATAAGGTGAATGGACAAGGAATGAAGGTAAAGGAAGGTATATAGGAGATAAGGGAAATGAGGTATGTAGGAGAGGGCAGCTCAAACAGGTTTATTTCCAGAGGTTTGAGACAGAGGATACAGGGAGGAAACTAGGGCCAGTAAGAAATGTTTAGGTTTGGCTGGAGAGTTTCTCTTGTTAGTTTCTCCAGTCTCTTGAGGGAAGACTCGAGAGGGCCCCTCCCTACCAGTCAAACTGAGGGCTGGAGGAAGTCTTGAGGTAGGTACTTGCTGCCAAGAAGGATGCCCGAGTTTTCACAAGAAATAAAAGAAAATGATTCCTTCCTCTTGAACCCTTGTCTTAATTTTCAACACAAAGATTCACCACTGGGTTGGAATAGGTAACAAGGGGATTTATTAATACCAGGGTCAGTCAGAAGGGGAGAGGGGTTCAGGATTTTCTAATTGCTACTAGAGAGAGGGGTGAGGGTGGGAGATGGGTTGTGGAGAGGTTTAGACAGAGAGAGCCCGGCTCTCCCAGTCAGGAAGATTTGACTGCCTTTTAAGTAAAGTCTTTATCAAATCTCGGGGTAACTTATTTGAGGATACTCTAATTATCTAAAGAAACTAAAACCCACAATGTTCAATCACCAAGCCCTCCCTTCCAACCAGAACCCAAAGGAAAATCAGGGAAGGGGAGAGATGGAGATGGGAGATCAAAGAGAGGTCCAGAGAAATGAGATAGGTCCAAATTTCCACAAAACAAAATAAGCACAGGCCAAGGCCAAAGCAATTAGGCCAAAGCTGAAAGGCCAAAGCAAAAGCCTCCAGCCACAGCAAAAGCCAGAAGGCAAAAGCCCCTTTCAGTTGGAACTTCACCTCTATTTATAGCTTTAAGTTCTAACTGACTTTATGAACATTCTAAGATGTTTAACTGACTTTTTGTGACTGTTAGAAATTACAGAAGCAAAAAGTTTCTGTTAGCCACCTTGCATTACAGATCTAAAATAAATAATTTTGATTACATTAAATTAAAAAGGTTTTGTACAAGCAAAAACAATTAGGATTACATAGCCCTTAATTTTTCCCTCTTTCTTAGTTACTTTTTTATGTTTCTCTTGAATTCTGTATTTGGGCATCAAATTTTCTTTTTAATACTGTTTTTTTTTCAAAATGCTCAGGAATATTCAATTTTTTTAAAATGACCATACTGTCTCCTGAAAGAACATAGTCAGTTTTTCCAGGTAGTTGATTCTTGGTTGTAGACCCAGTTCCTTGCCTTCCAGAACATCATATCCCATGCCTTCTCTTCCTTCAGTGTGGATGCTGTCAGATCCTGTGTGATCCCAACTGGAGCTCCATGATTTCTGAATTGTTTCTTTCCAGCACCTTGTAGTATCTTTTTGGCCTGGAAGTTCTTGAGCTTGGCTATAATATTCCTGAGAGTTGTCCATTGGGGATTTAATGTAGGAGGTGATCTGTGAATTCTTTCAATCTCTATTTTACCTATGTTCAAGAATTTCAAGGCAATTTTCTTGGACAATTTCCTGTAGTATGATGTCTAGGCTTTTTTTTCCTTTTCTTTTTCTTTTTCTCTTTTTTTTGGTTATGACTTTCAGGTAGTCCAATGATTCTTAAATTGTCTCTTCTAGATCTAGTTTCCAAATCAGTTGTTATCTCAGTGAGGTGTCTCATATTATCTTCAATTTTTTTTCACTCTTTTGATTTTGTTTTAATATGCCTTGGTGTCTCAAGAAGTCATTAGCTTTTTTTTAAATTTTAAACCCTTAACTTCTGTGCATTGACTCATATATGGAAGAGTGGTAAGGGTAGGCAATGGGGATCAAGTGACTTGCCCAGGGTCACATAGCTGGGAAGTGTCTGAGGCTGGATTTGAACCTAGGACCTCCTGTGTCTAGGCCTGGCTCTCAATCCACTGAGCTACCCAGCTGCCCCCGAAGTCATTAGCTTTTTTTTTTTTTACACATTTATTAATATTCATTTTTAACATGGTTACATGATTCATGCTCCTCCTTTCCCCTTCAACCCCCCCCCGCACCCCCCCTACCCATGCGCATTTCCACTAGTTTTGTCATGTGTCCTTGATCAAGACC
>NC_058131.1:378457093-378483848 GCF_016433145.1 Gracilinanus agilis | reverse complement strand
AATTATGGTACTTGATTTGAATGTGCATTATGAATCTGCTATTTTATGAAAACCATTTACACTCACAGTTCATGAAAAAGCTTAACAGGATTTTGGGTAAAAAACCTTTCACTAATTCTAAGCTATATATATATTTGATTTAAAAATCAAATATATATATATATTTGATTTTTTAAAATATTCTTTTATTATTCTTCCCTCTATGTGCAATATATTTGTTTTTTCTTTCTCATTTTTATACTTGAAAACATTGTTTTTCCCCTGAAATTTAAATTTTATTATTGCTTTTCCTTTTAATTTGTTTAATAGAGCAATTGATTTTTTCTTTTTTTCCCATGTTTGTACTGAAAGTACATATAATCAGTGTTAATCCTTTTTTGATTTTATAGTAATAAAGTTTAATGTAAATATATATTTGCTACAATATTAATGCATACACAAAAATTCTTAGACTTTGGTAACCTGCCAATTATTGATAAATATTATGGGACTGTGATTAATATTTCTCTGTCTGATTCCAGGAGAAGGGAGAAAAGAGCCACAAGGTCATGGAGACCAACTGAGAAATCTGCAAAGTGCCAAGGAGTAAAAGGTCATGCAGACCATGTATTGAGGAAGTTCTATGCCAATACTGAAGGGCTTGAAACTAGTGTTTGAGTTTTGGGGTTGCAGCTTTCTAACATTTTAGAGGACAGATTTCTCCTTAACTTAAATTCCTAGTAAAATACCTAAGATTTACTATCATTTATGCCTTATTCCCTGAGAAGGTGCAGAAAAAAGTCAGACCAGGGAAAGACATTTCCCTTGCACACATATTTAGTCCTGTTATTTCTCTTATATATAGAATGGCAACTTTCTGTAGTCCTGGCTCCTGAGTGGGTAATTGCAAACTGGTTGAATCACTTTAATTCGGCCTTGATTCAAGGACCTGTTATAAGTTTATTTTTCCTTACATTTTTCACATAAGATTTTGACATTTTATATTTCATTAACAAGTTAGTTTTTTCTCTTTTATTTGGATTTTTTTCTGTTTTATTTCTTTTGCCAATCGATTTCATACAACCCCATGACTCAGCCATGTATCCTTAGCTGACTTGGGGTACCGTCTTCAGGAGAGAATGTGTTATTTGGAATTTTTCTCAGGGTGATGTAAGTTTTATAATAATAATGTCTGTATTATAATCTATAACGTAAATTTTTAATTCTTTTAGGAGTAATTTCAGGGGGGAATGTATAATTCTCCTCAGAAGGAAATGTATGTTTTATAATCTATAATGTAAAGTTTAAATTCTTTTGAGAGTAATTTCAGGATAAGAAATTTGCCATCTCCCCTGAATCCAGACAACGAACCTGTTTGGAGAAGGCACCATGAAGATGCCTAAAGAGCCTTCACTGGATCATGAAGATCCAAATTGAAGTTTGGGGTTCAGTTGATTGAACTATGGGGAGTTTAGTGCATTTGTTTTTGAATGTACACTCTTATGCCAATAGGGGACTTCCCCAATTGGCTTTTTGTCAGTGTGGCTAGTTTTTACCTTCTTTTCTTTTATCCCCCAATTCCTGTAATTTAGAAGTTGACTATGTTTACAAGATCCATCAAGAAAGACCAGTCTTTTAGTTGGATCTCAGGCGGAATGTGTTATTTGGAATTTGGGGGATTCCTTTGAGGGTTATTTGGGGTTTATTTGGATTTTAAATATTTAGATATATGACAAACTTACTGTGGACTTTAGGGGACTTGGAAACTACATTTCCCATGATTCCTCTTGTAATGCAGGTAGACAGAAAGTGTGATGACATAAAAGAACTGTATAAGTCTCCTGAGGTCATTGGAGGCAGGCTCTTTGGTACAAGGGAGCCAGGTGGGCAGAAGTTATGGTGGGGGATTTGAATTAGATCTTAGCAGGTGTGTGGTCATCTTATACTTTACCAATAAGGATATAAATATATATATATATATATATATATATATACACACATATACTTTTGGATATATCCATCCATATCCGCTTTAATCATAACATTGTCCTCATTCATTGGTTCTGTTCTTTGGTCCTTACCCCCATAGAAGCTTTCAATTGCAGTTTTTTTCCCTTTCTTTACTGATTTTATTTACTTTCTTTGCCTTATGGACTTTAATCTTGCTCCTCTGTGTATTTATCAAACCATAGTTTTTGAGCTATTATGCCCTGAGGCCAAATATTCTCTTTTCTGAATCCTATGTTGGTATACTGGAATCAGCTGGTTGACATAACTTAGCTAGGCTGCCCTGCAGTAAAATTTTCACTGTAGCCAGAGGGCCATAGGTGTCCAGCCAGGTACACCTCCCCCCAACCCCCTGTTCCTTCCTGCCAGCCATCATCAGAGCCCTGAACCACCTGTGATGGGTCAGACTTGAACTTTTGTAGTTATAGTCTATGCCCCGGGCTCAAACAATCAGACCAGGCCAACATTGTAGGACTCAATGTTGGGTGAGAAAGGGTGTTCAGCCAGTCTATCTCTCCCTTATCCTATGAAAATAGTCACACTGTGCCTATCTTTCAAGTTGTGTTCAGTAGGAGAGTCTTTTGAATTCTTGTTGGGTTTGGATTTTTGTTTACTTTGAAATGTGATATAAATATTTGTTTGGAAGGATTGTCAGAGAGGTTTGGGCTCCTAAGCTGCCAACCTTGCACTGCCCCACTCACCATGATTCATTTTTATCGAAGGTTGTGTGAAGATGGGATTAAATCTACCCTGACCATTTTTAGGTTTAATCACCAAAAGTATAAACACTCTACTTATTCTTGAGTGGGGGAGGTCTGTAACCCATATGTGTGAAAGTGAGTAATGAATCAGAATCAACTGGCTGCCCCCTGGGCAGTCCTAAGCCAAACTTTTGCTGTAATTGCTACCCATTAAATGGGGAAAATGCACAGGAAGTGATGAAAGGAATGGTTTTTAAAAGTGGCCAGAATCTCTTGGGATGCTCTCTTTCACCTTGGACAGGATCCTGGAGGAGCTCTGGCTGAGGATCTTGGACTTCTTTCTATTTCTCCTTAGAACTACCACATGGATGAGTGAAAAAGACAGACTCCTTCCTGGAGTTTCTGAAGGGACTATCCTCAGGAGAGGACTCCCCTCTGGGGAGAGACTTTGTGGCTGAAGCCCCCCATTTATTCATCACTGGGCCCTCTGCTCAAGGCTCAGGCCCCTCTGGGTGAGGATGAATTAGACCTGCCTGGGTTAAGCCAGGGGCGAGAGCAAAGTACTTAGTGGGTTAGGTTAGATATCTTACCCTATCCTCTCTCTGATTTTCTTACTTTCATTCTTTCTATATTTTAAAAACAAATTACCATAAACAGGACTTTTGGAATTGATTAAATTCCTGGTGATCAAAACTCTTAAATATTCAGTTCAACCATTATTTTGCCCCCCTCTTTCTACAGTTGATTACATTGGATTTTTGAAGTATATGGCAGTGAGTACAAGTTATCCTTGATTTTATTGAGTTAGAAGGCCGTGAGAATTTTTCTAGTAACAAACTTTGTGTCTTTCATCTTTAAAGAAAGCATCATTGAAAAAGGCTTATCACCAAATTGATTGAGTGATAGTCAAATTTTTGGTCATACTAAATGTTAATCACCATTTAACAAGTATCTACTGACTTATGCTTTGTTTTGGTGAAAGGTACTATGTCCCTCTCTGTGTCCACTTATACATACATATAAATCATTTGGTGAAGCTAATTATCTTTAAAGTGTTACATATAGATCATATGATATTTATTGTATTTTGTTAATATGTTCTTTAGTACCTTGAGAATCTGATGTTTCTAATGTCATATATATCTCAAATGTCCTTTTATTTATTTTCTTTGATGGCATATTTCCTTTTAATCACATCCTGAAAGCTGTGCAAGACTTCAAGGTCTTGGCAAGATGTCCCAATTGGTTGGGTATGCCTCTTCTAATTAGAAGGAAAATGTTGTTTGCAGGACTCAGGGGACACACAATCGTTTTCAAAAAATGAAACAGGTAAATAAATAAAGTAAGCTTTGCTTGTTAACACGAGCAGATAATTATGACTCATAAATAAACATACTTTTCTTACAAATTTTCTCTTTGCAATGATTAAATAATATAGTACTACTAATAAATAAAGTGCTAAGATCAGAAATCCTGTTATCCACATAATTACACTGACAATTTGGCTGGTAAATATTAGACTTTCACGTTACCTACCTGTGGTGTTATGTGCTTTTTCAGAGCAACACTTCTGAAATATTTCAAACATACCCATTTGGGGCATGGTTCAGTCAGTACATCAGGACTCAGTGATTTACCGTCATGACAATGGTCTCTTGCACCTTAGTTAAATTGCTGTTACTTAGCTCATTTTTACCTATTTGTTGACAGCTGCCATTTTCATAAACACTTATATTTTCACTGATGCAACTTCAGGCTGTTATTAAATACAAAATCAGATCATTCTCAGTAGGGATGCTTAATCATTTCAAGTGCTTTGCCTGGGAAAGAGAATTTAAAAGCCCAGCTAATTACTAATAATAGAAAATACACCTCAAGGAGATTTGGCATGTCCAGATGAAGAGATAATTATTCCTGTCTGCTTTTGGCTCACCAGTGTTGGATAAAGGACTTCTCAAGTGGCAGTTACTTCCAATGGTCTCTTCATCTCCATGGAATCCACAATTTCTTTTTGATGCTCTTGGTTCATATGATATTGGGAAGATAATGTAGATTTTTTAGGTATTTAAAATATCATACGTAGCTGGCAGAATATGATGGAGTTTCAATGAAAACATCTATGTAATATGTGATGATTCTCAACAACTTATTTTATATCCAAAGATGACATTTACTCATTAGGTAAAAAATTTAAGGTTGTTAAATTTCCTAAATATATTATGATTAAGTCTGAATGGGAAAGGAAAATGGGAATGAAATTTTACTTGAATGTGCAGAATTATACAAAAAAGGCATATGAGTAACAAAGACAAAGAGTAGGATAAAAATTCATAGAATGGTACTACCAATCATTTCAGACCAGATAGTTCTGGAGCGTTAGGGGATAAAAGATTTTATTTTAACCAGACCTTATAGGATAACACAAACAAAGAAATGGAGGTAAGGAAATAGGCAGTGTTGAATGGTGTGATATTGGAAAATTTGGGGTTCCTTGAGCTGATCTTGAGATCTCTGGTCTAAACTTCCTGGGGTCATTTAGATCTCTTACAAACTACATTTCCCATGATTCAATGGGCTTCCTGTCTTATGTGGTGATGTGAGCCAACATAACCAGAAGCTTAAATAGGGAGAAATTTATTGGTACTTCCTCTTTCCTGGGAAGCAGCCAAGGGGAAGGTATGGCGGCATTTTAATTAGATCTTAGCAGGCACGTGGTTGGCTTAATTACCAATATGGATTATAATAAAACCCAAATATTTTAAAATATACCATTCTATATTAATCTTATTTGTAACAATGGTCAAAAGAATACTGGATTCATAATCAGAAGGTTTGGGTACAAAACCTCTCTGGATCTTAGTTTTCTATGCTATATTATGAAAGTTTTACAAAACGATCTTGTTTTCCTGCCAGCTCTAAACCTAAGAATTAAATCTTAGGACAATGTGTTTAGGAGAACATTGAGAAAAACTTTAGAATCAAGAATTAACAGCACAAAGCCAGACTGAAAAGTGGTAGAACCCATATATTAGAAATTGGGAGAATCAGATCTATTATTTCGAATTCCTCTATTTTCAATGTAAATACCTTCACAGTTGCTTCAGGTTTTCATTCCAAATTAATCTCAATTTACTTTTTCTTATTCAGTCTTCACTGCCACCAAATTAGCATGCTACACATTCTCTATTCTTATCAAATCTCCCATCTATGGGCCTTTGCAAAGGCTGTTGTCCATGCCTGAAGTGGTCTACCTCTTCAAATCCACCTCTTTAAAACCCTACCTCTCTTCAGGTCAAGTGATATCTCCTACATTATATCTTTCAGCAACTTTAGTTCTAACAAAAAATTATCTTTTACATACATATATGTATATATGTATAAACATATATACATATATGTGTATACTCAAAGAAGTTTATATACATATATATGTATGTACACATATTTTTCATGTATATATTTTAATACCAATTTGAGGATATATTTTTTCAATCCAGTAGAATATTACCTCATTGGAAGGGAGGAGGGTTCAGTTTGCCTTTGTAGCCTTAATTATTCATGACTAGGTGGTTATTATTAAAGTTTTGTTGGCTTAAAAAAGCAGCTAGGTGGCACAGAGTTTTGGGCTTGGAATGAGGAAGCTTTGAGTTCAAATCTTGTCTGAGACACTTACTAGATATGTGACTGGAAGAAGCATTTACTCTTTCTCTACATCAGTTTCCTCACTTATAAAATGAAAGTAATTTTAACAACTACCTCCCAGGGTTTTTGTGATTAAAAAATCATATTACATTTTAAAAGTTCTTTACTAATTTTAAAGTACAATTTTATTACTAAAGCAAACTAAATTTGGTCTATATTCCATGAAAAGTATAAAGCCATTGAGGAATCTTAAAAAGTAAATTTCCTAAATGGTTCCATAGAAAGTTTATTTTCTGCCTTTATGAGCTGTATAGAATGAATTCAAAGGACGACAGACTAGAGACTGAACTACTGGTATTTTGAATTATTATAGTTCAAGCATGTGATGATAAGGACTAGGTTTAGATGATTTATCACTGTGAAATGACTGAATTATATTGAAGCATGAAAAAATACCTTCACTTTTGTCTTTTTAAAGTTGTAATTGGAACCCTGTCTGCATAGTTATTATTGTTAAGATCTTAATTTTCATCTGCAAACTCATGATCTTTTAATCATTTGGTATAATTGACTAAGCTTCAGCTATAACAATAGACCTCAGTAAAAGTAGCCTAATAAGATGTATGACCATATTGAGGAAGTACTTTTTTGTTTCAGAAAGTTTCTTGATTAAAAAATACAAGTCCCTTATGTGGGCATTAAATTTTTTTCTTCAACAAATTTCAACAAAAAAGTCAAATGTAGAATAAATCTTGGAATGTACAAGTGGTGATGTTACTATTAATTACCAAGGAATGTTTAATGAGCAATCCAGAGAGACCAGAAGTTGTGGATTGTGTTGAAAGGTACACAACTTCTCTGTGATCTTTTAGTTTGTTTTAATCTCTTCCTAGCAGCTGTGTGACAACCAAAATTACAACCATATTCTTCTCTTTTCCCCTTTAACTTTCCTCTGATGAGTACTGGCAGATATAGGACAAGTATTGATCAGTAATCTGGTTCTAAAATATTTGACTTGTAACATACTGTTAATAATTAATATTAGCATCAGTTTAAAGAAGTCATTTTAGATAGTTTTGCATATTTTTACTGTTAGAAATCTCATGTGAGAACTAAAGAAATTTGTGTTTCCACAAAACTCTTCTCTTCCCACTTTTTATTGAAACAAATGAATATAATAAAGTTTTTAAAAGCCTCCCTAACTTGATCATGAACAAAAATGTACATCCTACTCTGCATTTAGTCCATCACTTTGTCAGAAAGTAGGTAGTATTTTTCATCAAATCATCAAATTCCTCTACTTTTAATAATATTGCTTAATTGTAGTGAGATTCATTCAGCCTAACATCCTTCAGTACACTGATTAAAGATCTTGAATGGAGGTAGGGATTAAAATCCCCTTGAAGATTCAATTGGTTTCAATTTTAACAAACAATTCTTCAATTTCCATGTGTTCAGAGAACTGTGCTTGGCTCTGGGGAAATGAGAAAGTTTTCATAAGACACAGTCCTTTTAATCATGGAGTTTTCAAAATAGGGTGAACATGTGGTATGGAGGATCATATGACACTTAAAAAATAAAAATAGAAAGTAATTCATGATAAGGGCAGAATAGGGATAAATGGGTCAAAAGTAAAATCAAAGAGAATATTTTAAGATAGTTTTTTTTTCCACTGAGAATAGTTAATGTATCCTAGCCTGAGCTAAGAAAGGCCAAAACATCCATTTTACACATTGAGTACTATGGAAAAGGGATAGTTAGAGACTTATCCAGTAGCACATATTGTAAGTAGTATATTCATGGACTCCAAAACCAGATCTTTTCATTACATTATGGTACAGCTTCTTTAGAGTCTATATTTGAATTTCTTCACTGAGCTGCCCCTTTCTCATCCATAGATGCCCCAATATGTGAAGCTGAAATATGAATGAGAGATCAGGGAACTGTAAATATGTACCATATTTAAAGTATTACTTTATTGAAGACTTACAACATGGTTTAAGTTCTAATTCAATGAACAAGGCTATGTCATTCATTGATGCATTCATTCATTCATTGATGCACTCATGCATTCCTTCATTGAACAAAAATTTCTGAGAAACCTTAGTAAAGAACAAATACGAAGTCTGGTTTAGACTAAATCCTTTTTGATACTTATAAACTAGTTTGTAAACTAATGTAAAAACTCAGATAGCTATAATAACAATATCAAATATGCCAAGTGCATTCATAGATATGTAAAAGAGAGGGTTAGGTGAATTCTAAGGTGAATGGTTATTATTATCAGGGCAGATCATGATGATGAGGCTTACTGGAATAGGTCATATATTAAGGTTCTTCAATTTCTATGTATGGACATGATAGTTATTTTAAATATTTTTGTCTTTCTTTTGTATTCTTTGTTGTTATTGTTGAGTCATCCAGTCATGCTTAAGTCTTTGTGACCATGTGGACTATAGCACACCAGTTCCTTCTATATTCCTCTACTTCCTAAAGCTTGCCCAAACTCGTACTTTTTACTTCTATGGCACTATCCATGCATTTCATCCTCTATTATCCCTTCTTTCACCTTCAATTTTTTATAACATCAAAGCCTTTTCCAATAAGTTCTATGTTCTCATACGGCCAAAGCATTTAAGCTTCACCTTCAGTATTTGTCATTCTGATGAATAGTATGAATTAAGTACTAACTGATTTGATATCCTTACTGTCCAAGGGATTCTCAAAAGTCTTCTCCAGCACCACATTCTGAAAGTGTCAGGTCTCTATTGCTCAGCTTTCCTTATAATCTAAATAACACAGGCATACATTGATATTTGAAAAACCATAGCTTTAATTTTACTGACCATTGTCAACAAGATAATTTCTGCTTTTTAAATGAGTTAAGAATTGTCAGAGGTTTCCTTTCAAGAAGAAAGTGTCTTTTAACTTATGGCAACAGTTGCCATCTGCTGCAGTCGTTGAGCCCAAGAATGAAAAATCTGACAACTACTTCCTTTTCTTCTTCCTGTACTTGCCAGGAAGTGATGGAACCAGCTGTCAAGATCTTAGGTGTTTTTTCCCCTATTAAACTTAAATCCACATTTTACAGTCTCTTTTTTCATATTCATTAAGAGTTTTATTAAATCTTCATTTTGTGCCATCAGAATGGCATCAATTACATATCTGAGATTCTTTATATTTCTCCTGGAAAACTTATCCCATCTTTAAGTTAATCCATGTTGGTATTTTGCATGATGTACTCTGCAGATAATTTAAATAATGTTAAAATATGCAGCACCGATATTTACTTTTCACAATATTAAGCCAAATAGTTGTTTCACATTTGGTTCTAACTTGACCAAAGAATATGTTTCTATGAGAGAAGCAATATAATCTGGTACTCATCATTATGAGATATATTTTGTTGTGATCACTATAGTCAAAACCTTTAGTGCAGTCAATGAAGAGGAAAAATTTTCCTTAAACTCCCTTGGATTTTCAATAATCCAGGAAATGATAGCAATTTGGTCTCTGGTTCCTCTTCCTCTACAAAAACCAGTTTACACTTCTTGAAATTTACAGTTTGTATGTTCCTGAAGCCTAGCTTGTAGAATCTTAAGCATAAACTTGTTGGCATGTGAAATGAGTGTAGTTGTTTAATAATATGAACAATTTTTGGCATTGTCTTTCTATAGGACTAGAATATAAAATGATCTCTTCCAATCCATTGGCCTCTGTTGAGTTTTCCAAATTTGCAGGCATATTAAGAACTATATTTTAACAGTATTTTGGAATCCTTCCAATTTGAAGGAGTCACCTTTTGACACCATTTATTTTATCTTTTTAGTATTATCCATAGGATTTCCTTGGCAAAAATACTGGAGTAATTTACCATTTCCTTCTCAATTGATAATCTATTATTATGCTACTAGTTAATAAGATATTATGCTCATTTTATTGCCTTTAACTCTACTCATTTGTAAGTGTTTTTGCAAAGATTCAAACAGAAATTTAGAGTTATATGTTTCTTACCTTAATATCAAAATCTTCTTCTGTTTCTATATTAATAGTATAGTGAATTTTAATGGGAGACATTAATTGAACATTTCATCCTTAGAGAACATTTCTTCTGAACACAATAGCTCCATAAACAGAGCTAATTCTAACCTGTCTTTACATCAGAAAAAAGTTAGTAAACTATTTTTTTGAAAGAGAATGAGGTTTTAAGTTAATCATTAATGTCCAAACTTTCCCCTCCAAGTAACTTTAAGATAAAACATCAAATTGAAATCTGGAGTGAGAGCCAACAAATCATCAGAGTGTGACATTTTTTCCAATACAAGACAACTTAAAATGTGAAAGTGATAGGTCAGAAATACTAGAGTAGGGGCTATGCTGGAGCACATGTGATGACAACACCAAAGATTGGCCTTTGATAGAATTCAATTGTGAATCCATCTGACCATGGGGATTTTTTCTTGGGGGTTCATTGATAGCTTGTTCAATTTATTTTTTTGAGATTGGATTATTTAAGTATTCTGTTTCCTCTTTTGTTAATCTAGGTAATTTATATTTGTGTAAATATTCATCCATCTCACCTAGATTATCAGATTTGTCATACAATTGGGTGAAATAGCTCCTAATAATTGTTTTAATTTCCATTTCATTAGAGGTGAAATCACTCTTTTTATTTTTGATAGTGGTAATTTGATTCTTTTTTTCTTTTTTAATCAAGTTAACCAATGTTTTAATCTATTTTATTTGTTCCTTCATAGAACCAGCTCTTAGCCTTATTTAATTGCCCAATAGTTCTCTTACTTTCAATTTTATTAATTTCTCCTTTGATTTTAGGGATTTCCAGGGCAGCTGGGCAGCTCAGTGGATTGAGAGTCAGGCCTAGAGATAGGAGGTCCTAGGTTCAAAGCGGGCCTCATACACTTCCCAGCTGTGTGACCCTGGGCAAGTCACTTGACTTCCATTGCCCACCCTTACCACTCTTCCACCTATGAGCCAATAAACGCAAGTCAAGGGTTAAAAAAATCATGATTTTATGGATTTTCAATTAGTCTTTAAGTGGGGATTTTTAATTTGTTCTTTTTCTA
Source organism: Gracilinanus agilis (assembly GCF_016433145.1). Taxonomy (NCBI): domain Eukaryota; kingdom Metazoa; phylum Chordata; class Mammalia; order Didelphimorphia; family Didelphidae; genus Gracilinanus; species Gracilinanus agilis. Next base: position 378,472,435 of record NC_058131.1, on the reverse strand, counting down.
GTTTGTTTATTTTTTAGTAGCATACCCAATTCATTAATCTAATTTTTCTCTAGTTTATTGATATAACCATTCAGGGATATAAATTTTCCCCTGAGTACTGCTCTGGTTATATTCTATACATTTTGAGATGTTGTCTCCTCATTGCCATTCTCTTTAATGAAATCAGTAATTGTTTGCTTCTATGATTTGTACTTTAACCCACAAGTTTTGAAGAATCAGATGATTTATTTTCTAATTAATTGCTAAGTTGTCTCTCCTTGGATGCTTATTGATTATAATATTTACTGTATTATATCAGAAAAAGTTGCATTTATTATTTCTGCCTTTCTCCATTTGGTTGTGAAGTTTTTATGCCCTAGTTCATGGTGAATTTTTTATATGTACCATGTATTGCTGAAAAGAAGATATATTCTGTTTTCTCTCTTTTCGATTTTCTCCAAATATCTATTAATCTAACTTTTCTAAAATTTCATTTATATCCCTTACTTCTTTCTTATTTATTTTTTGCCTATTCTTATCTAATTCCAAAAGGGGTAGTTGAGGGTCCCCCATTAGTATAGTTTTACTATCTATTTCCTCCTTAAATTCCTTTAGTTTCTCCTTTAAAAATATGTATACTTTAACATTTGGTGCATATATTTTAAGTGTTGATATTTCCTCATTATCTATACTGTCTTTAATCAAGATTTAATTTCCTTCCTTATCTCTTTTAATCAGATTTAATTTTGCTTTAGTTGTGTCTAAAATCATGATTGATTCTCCTGCTTTTTTTTCCTCAGTTGAAGTCCAATAGATTCTGTTCCAGTCTATTACCTTTACCTGCCTCAAATGTGTTTCTTGAAAACAACATATGGTAGGACTTTGGTTTTTAATACACTCTACTATCTGCTTCAGTTTTATGGGTGAGTTCATCCTATTTACATTCACAGTTATGATTACCTTTTGTGTATTCCCCTCTATCTTGATTTCCTCTTTTAATCCTGCCCTCTCCTTTTACTCTTACCTTCAACAGCAGTGTCTTGCTTTTAGATACTTCCCTACTTCCCCCTCCCTTATATTACTTCCCATCTATTATAGGCAATTTTTAAGATAGAGTATAAAGATAGTTAATATAGATATGCATATATACATAGACAGCTAAAGGCAAAATCTTGGCTGGCAGTCATGGACATTCTATATAGAATGCAGGAGAGAGTTGGAGAGTGTGAACTGACAGGGTTGAAAGGAGCAGGGTTTGCAGCAGTTATTGTGCCTGCCAGTTTTCTATAACCAGTGAAACTTTTAGAGAACTTGGGCATGACCAGCAATCAAGAGCCTAGGTTGAGAGAAATTTAAACCTCTGTAATTTGGTGGAGAAATTTCAGATAGCCTTTTTCCCTAGACCACTGGATTTATTGGCTGACCAAGGATTTTGTTCCTGTTTCCTTTATCCATCAAGGGATGAACCTGGATCAGTGTCACCAATATCATGAAACACCCATTATCTCCAAGCCTTAGCAGTCTCTCCTATCCCATCAAGAATGTCTCCTTGTCTGTGGTAGGGATAAAGGGAAACCAGCTTAACTCCTCCATTCTAAACGAGAGTTGGTTGAGTTTTCCCTGATAGAATAGACAAACCTCACATATTTCCCCTTTACCTTAATTCATTAAGGTGTTTTCTTACACTTCTTTTTGTTCCTCCTCTATAACCCAAAGAACTCACAGTAAAGTAATTTGAAATCCCTAGTTTGTTAGAAGGGCCAATTGCCATTCACTCAGTTTTGTGTTTTTTATCACTAATCATTCCTCAAGTTCAGTCTTTTCCTTGTAGGAATGGGTGTGATCCCCTTATATTTGTTAGTGTCTGGCAGTTGTTCAAACTCACCCCAGTAGTCCCCTACCTCCTTTTTATTTATAGCACTTACTACCACCACCCTTCTTATTCTCCTCCTAATTCTCTACAGGGTCTTTTAATCACTCTCTCCCAACTTCTCCCTCCTGTATATTACACCCTCCCAACCACACCCTTTTTTATTCCTCTTCAACTTCTCTATACAATAAGATAGGATTCTATACCTGGATGAATTTGGCTGTTCTTTGCTCTCTGAGATAATTCCTATGAGAGTAAAGTTTAAGTATGACATACCATTCCCCTCATCTTCCCTTCCACTGTAATATTTCCCTTTCAACACCTTCATGTGATATAATTTATCTTATTTTACTCCTCTCTTTTCATTTTTCTTAGTACAATCGTCTTTTTCAGCTCTAGTTTTTTTACATATTATCTTAAACAGCTTACTACTATGCCCTCTGTCTATGTATACTTCTCCTAAATACTATAATAGTGATAAAAATTTTGAGTCACAGATATCACTTTTTCATAGAAGAATATGAAAAATTTGACCTTATTGAAGCCCTTAATTTTTTTCTCTTTCCTATTTGCCTTTTTATGCTTTACTTATTTTTTTATATATATGAACATCAAATTTTCTTTTTAAGCCTGGACTTTTTTTCAGGAATGCCTGGAAATATTATATTTTATTAAATTTTCATATTTTCCCTTAAAATAATATAATCAGTTTTGATGGGTATGTGATTCTTGATAAAAAAAACCTAGTTTTCTTGCCTTCCAGAATTTCATATTCCAGGTCTTATCATCCTTCAATGTGGAAACTGTCAGATCCTGTAATCCTAACTGGGGTTCCATATTTGAATTTTTTATTTCTGGCTGCTTGCAGTATTTTCCTTGTTCTGGGAGCTCTTGAATTTGGTTATAACATTCCTGGGCATTGTCATTTGGCGATTTATTGCAGGAGGTAATCTGCTGAATTTTTCAATTTCTATTTTACCTTCTATTCAAGAATAACAGGGCACTTTTCTTGGATAATTTTTTATAAAATGATGTCTAGGCTAATAATTCCACAAGATATAAAAGCACAATAACATAGATTCAAAAGAATGAAAAATAAAGAAAATGTGAGATATGTTATTGGAAAAATGATATATCTAGAAGTAAATGGAGGAGAGACAATATAACAGTTATTGAACTGCCTGAAAGTCATGGTAAAATATCATATTTCAAGAAATTGAAAAGAAAAAGTGCCTCAATATTCTTTTCAAACATTTCTTTTTTTCCAGATTACATATTAATACAATTTTTAACATTTATTTTCTGATATTTTGCCATCTATGTTCTCTGATTCCTTCTTACCTCTTCTTCCTCCCCAAGAAGACAAGTAGCATGATAGGGGTTGAACATGTAACTGTAGAATACATATTTCCATGTTTTACCATGTTCAGAAACCAGACATATTGCTTATGCTATGAAAAAGTTAATGGATGAAATAAAATAAAGGATGATATGCTTCATCTTATTTGGACTTCCTTAGGTGCTTCTATGGCAATGGATATCATTTTTCAGCATGACTCTCTTGGGGAGAATCTTGTTCTGGAGCTTTACCTTTTCAATAATAGATTATTTAAGTTGATCATCAAACACTATTGCTACTGTGTACAATGTACTTCTAGTTCTACTAAATTGATTTTGAATCACTTCAGTTATATTTTTTCTTAATTTAAGAAAGAATTATTTTAATAAATTTCCACATGAATTATCCAAAGTTATATAATACAAATTGTCTCTTGCCTTTTTCAATTTCACCTCCTGAATCTTGCAAGAAACTCAGTCTAGGTTATACGTGTATTATCATACAAAACATATTTCCATAATAAGCATTTTTATAAATAAATAATCTTATAAAACCAAAATGCTAAAATATGTCATCAAATAAACAATCGACACATCATATGCTTCTATCTACATTCTTACTCAAATAGTTCTTTCTCTGAACATGGATAGAAATATTTTTCATATGTCTCTTGAGTAGTTCTAAATCATTATATTGCTATTAGTAGCAAAGTCTATCACATTTGATCATTTCACAATATTGCTCTTACAGTGTACAATATTTTCCTGTTTCTACTCATTTTACTCTGCATCATTTCATGTAGAACTTTCCAGCTCTTTCTTAAATCATTCTGTTCATCATTCCTTATAGCACAGTAATATTCCATCAACACCACTTATCATGATTTATTCAGCCATTCACCAAAGCATGGACATCATTTTAGTTTCTAATTCTTTGCCACCACAAAGAGAGCAGCTATATTTTTGTATTGAGGTCTCTTCTCACTTTTTTTATCTCATTGAGATACAGACATAGTAATGGTATTACTAGATCAAAGTGTATGCATTGTATTATTGCCTTTTGGGCATAATTCCAAATTGCCCTTCAAAGTGATTAGATCAGTTCACAACTCCACTATCAAAGTATGTGTCCTAATTTTGCCACATCCACTCCAATATTTATCATTTCCCTTTACTGTCATATTCCCCAATTTGATAGGTATTAGGTGGTACCTCAAAGTTGTTTTAATTTTCATTTCCCTAATCAAGAATGATTTATGACATTTTTATATGATTATTTGATAGCTTTGATTGATTCATCTGAAATATGCCTTTTTTTATCCTTTGATCATATGTCAATTTGAGAATGACTTGGATTCTTTTAAATTGGACTTAATTCTTTATATATTTGAGAAATGTGATCTTTATCAGAAAAATTTGTTATAATTTTTTTCCCAGTTTGTTGTTGCCCTTCTAATCTTGGTTGCATTGATTTTCTTTGTACAGAAAATATTTTAATTTAATATAATCAGATTTATTCATTTTATCTTGTAATGTTTTCTATCTCTTATTTATTAGACATAATTTTTTCCCTTTTCACTTCTCCATAGCTCTGACAGGTAAAATTTTCTATTTTCCTTTTATCGCTCACTATGTTTAAATTATATACCCATTTTGACTTTATCTTTGTATAGGGGGTGAGATGTTGAACTAAACGTAAGTTTTGCCATATTGTTTTCCTATTTTCCCAGAAGTTTTTGTCAAATAGTGAGTTCTTATTCTAAAATCTGTGATTTTGAGGTTTATCAAACACTAGATTGCTGAGGCCATTTACTCCTTATCTATTTCATTTATCCACTCTTCTTTTTCATAGCTAGTACCCAATTGTTTTGATGGTTACTACTTTATAGAATAGTTGAAGGTCTGATACTGCTAGTCCACCATCCTTAACACTTATTTTCATTAGTTAACTTGATAGGCTTGATCTTTTGTTCTTCCAAATGAATTTTGTTATTTTTTCTAGTTCTATGAAATAGGTTTTTGGTAGTTTGATCAGGATAGTACTGAATGAGTAAATTAATTTAGGTGGTGGTGTGTTCTTTATTATATTAGCTTGTCCCATCCATGAGAAATTAATGTTTTTCCAATTATTTAAATATAACTTCATTTTTGTGAAAAGTATTTTGTAATTGTATTCATATAATTCCTGCATTTGTCTTGGCAATTTGATTCCCAGGTATTTTATATGGTATAGAGTGGTTTTAAATGGAGTTTCTCTTTCTAACTCTCATTGCTGAAATTTATTGGAAATATACAGAAATACAAAAGATTTATCCTGCAACCTTGTCTTAAATATTTCAAGTTTTTTTGTGATCATTTTGGCATTTCTTATGACACAATAGTATTCCATTAGCTGCTCATACCACGACTTGTTCAGTCATTCCATCAATGATGGACATCCCTTATGTTTCCAGTTCTTTATCACTATAAAAAGAGCTGCTATGAAAATTTAGTACAACTAGATCCTTTTCCTCTTTTTAAAAATCTTTTTGGGATACAGACCTAAAAAGTGGTATTGCTCTATGGATATAATACATACCGATAAGCATAAAGGATATGCAAATTTTATGGCCCTTTTGGCATGATTCCAGACTGCTCTCCAGAATGATTATATCAGTTCACCTCTCCACCATCAGAGTATAGTTTTGCAACATCACCCCAATATTTATCTTTTCCTTTTTTTTTGAAATGATAGCCAATATGAAAGCTTTTAGGAGGCACTTCTTTATTGTTTTGGTTTACGTTTCTCTAATTAGCAGTAATTTGAAGCAATTTTAACATGATTAAAAATAGCTTTAATTTATTAATCTGAGAATTGTCTGTTCATATTCTTTGACCATTTGTCAATTGGGAAATTCTTAGAATTCTTGTACATTTTTTCCATTCTTTGTATATTTGAGAGATGAGCTCTTTGTCAGAGAAGCATTCCAAAATACAAAACCAAAAACCTTCCACAGTTTTTTGTTTCACTTTCTAAACTTGGTTGCATTGGTTTAATTTAGGCAAAGTATAACATAAGGCAATAAAAGTTATCTATTCTACATCTTGTAATGTTCTTTATTTTTATTTCTTTCTTTATTTTAATTTTAATTAATTTTAATTTAATTTTTAGATAATTTTTCCATGGTTACATGATTCATGTCCTTATTCTCCCCTTTCCCATTGCTTCCCCCCAATCCTCCTAAATCAAACTGCATTTCCACTGATTTATTCATGTGTCACCAATCAAGACCTTTTCCCATATTATTGATAATTTCTCTAAGGTCGTTATTTAGAGTCTACATCCCAAATCATGTCTGCTTCAACGCATGTGTTCAAGCAGTTGTTTTTCTTCTGTGGTTCCACTCCTGTAGTTCTTCCTCTGAATGTGGGTTGCATTCTTTTCCATAAATCTCCCAGAATTTTCCCAGATCATTGCATTGCTGCTAGTACAGGAGTCCATTACATTTGATTTTACCACAGTGTATCAGTCTCTGTGTACAATATTCTCCTGGCTCTGCTCCTATCACTTTGCATCAATTCCTGGAGTTGATTCCAGTTCACATGGAATTCCTCCAGTTTATTATTCCTTTGAGCACAGTAGTATTCCATCACCAGCCTGTACCACAATTTGTTCAGCCATTCCACAGTTGAAGGGCATTCTCTCATTTTCCTATTTTTTCCCACCTCAAAGAGCACAGTTATAAATATTTTTGCACGTCTTTTTTGTTATGATCTCTCTGGGGTACAAACTCAGCAATGGTATGCCTGGATCAAAGGGCAGACAATCTTTTAGAGCTCTTTGGGCATAGTTCCAAGTTGCCATAGTCTATGATGAACCCAAAGAGCCCAACTTTTGGGACAAAAATCCACTATTTGACAAAAACTGCTGGGAAAATTGGAAAACAATATGAGAGAAATTAGGTTTAGATCAACATCTCACACCCTACACCAAGATAAATTCAGAATGAGTGAATGACTTGAATAGAAAAAGGAAACTATAAGTAAATTAGGAGAACACAAAATAGTATACTTGTCAGATCTATGGGAAAGGAAGGATTTTAAAACTAAGCAAGAGTAGGAAAACTTACAAAATGTAAAATAAATAATTTTGATTACATTAAATTAAAAAGATTTTGTACAAACAAAAACAATGCAACCAAAATCAGAAGGGAAATGACAAACTGGGGAAAATCTATGTAACAAAAAATTCTGACAAAGATCTAATTACTCAAATATACAAGGAACTAAATCAATTGTACAAAAAAATCAAGCCATTCCCCAATCAATAAATGGGCAAGGGACTTGAATAGGCAATTATCAGATAAAGAAATCAAAACTCTCAGTAGGCTCATGAGAAAGTGTTCTAAATCTCTAATAATTAGAGAAATGCAAATCAAAAAAACTCTGAGGTATCAACTCACAGTTAGCAGACTGGCTAAAATAACAGCAGGAGAGAGTAATGAATTTTGTAGGGGCATGTGACAAAATTGGGACATTAATGCACTCCTGGTGGAGTTGTAATGTTCTTTATGTCTTCTTTCATCAGAAATTTGTCCTTTATTCATTGTTCTGACAAGAAAACCATTTTGTATTCGTCTAATTTATTTATGGCATCATAACACTCTTGATCTTTTTAGGAAAGCTTCTAGATTATTCCCTTTATTGATAATTATTGCAAATAGTTTTAGATAGATTTTATTCTTCACTATGAGGAATGTAATATTTATCCTAGTGTTCACTACCATTTTTAATAGAAATAGGTTTGTTTTTTGTCAAAAGTTTTTCCTTCTTCAATTGCAAAAATTACATTGTTTCTGTTGGTTTTGCTTTAAATATAGTCTATTATGCTGATAATTTCTCTAATTGTGAACCATTCCTGCCTTCCTCATATGAAACCCTCCTGGTCATAGTGTATGATCCTCCTGATAAATTATTTTAATCTCCTTGATATTATTTTGCTTACAATTTTTGCATCAATATCTGACAGGGACATTGGTCTATAGCTTTTTTCTCTTTTTCTTATTCCTGGTTTTGGTGTCAAAACCAAATTTTCATCAAAAATGGGATTTGATAGATTTCTTTCCTATCCTATTTTCCCAAATAGTTTATGTAATATTGATATTAAGTTTTCTTTGAATATTTGGTAGAATTTATTTGTAAATCCATTTAAGCCTTGGGCTTTTTTTCTTAGAGAATACATTGGTGCTTGTCCTATTTATTTTTCTGAAATGAGATTGGGTAAGTGTTCTATTTCCTCTTCTACTAACCTGGATAATTTATATTTCTTTAAATACTCACCTATTTCACTTATATTATTAGATTCATTGGCATTTAATTGGACAAAGTAAATATTAAATTTGCTTTAATTTTCTTTTCAGTGGTTATAATTTTGTCTTTTCTTTTTTGATACTAGTAATTTGGTATTCTTTATATTTTATTAAATTTACCAATTATTTTTCTATTTTATTGTTTTTATGTGTGACTGCTTCACTTATTTCAGTAATTTTCTTACTTTAAATTTTATTAATCTCTCATATAATTTTCAGAATTTTCAATTTAATGCTTAATTGTAGATTTTAAATGTGTACTTCATATAATATTTTAGTTGTATTCACAATTTATTGATCTGATTTTTCTGTTTTGCTGATTGAATATTTTATAAATATAACTTTTTATCTAACTGCTTTGGAGAGTGAGAATTTCATGATGAGAGCTAAGATGGTAGAGTAAAGGACAATCCATTCCCCTAATCCAGTGATTCCCAAAGTGGATGCCACCACCCGCTGGTGGGTGCTGCAGCTATCCAGAGGTGTGGTGATGGCCACAGGTACATTTATCTTTCCTATTAATTGATATTAAAATTAAAAAAAAATAATTTCCAGGGGGCTAAGTAGTATTTTTTCTGGAAAGGGGCCAGTAGGCCAAAAAAGTTTGGGAACCACTGCCCTAATCCCTCCACCTACACAGAAAGAAAACAATACCTCAAAACAAAGGAAAGCAAGAGCAATATTTTCACCAAGTTAAAAAGAGAGAGAAGCCCATGTAGTTCAGCATATGTAGGAACCAGAAAAGGTCATACCTGCCCAATGTATTCTGAGTCTTCTAGAGGTATTAACATCACAGAATTGGGAACGAGGTAACCTGAACTATTCAACAGAGGAAGAGAAGGAAAAGAGGACAAAAAACCTACAAACTCTCAAGTTGCCTTAGAGTGTCTGAGGCAGGAATGGAGCAGAGAGAGGGACTAGAAAACTAAAAGAAGATACACACTCCTATCTGGCAGCAAAAGCTTCAGGCAGCAATTGAAAAGATTATTGGATTGATGAACTTCAGGAACCTATTCAGACCCACTTGTTATCAGAACACCTCAGACAGAAAGGGAAAAATGTAATGAACCTCCAAAATGCAGAGCCCTATGCATAGCAACATAGCAGCAGAGTACCTGAAGTAGTAGAGTGTACATCAGTGAAGTAGCTAAGGAAGCAACTGACCCAGCCTAAGCCATTGGACAGGGGTAGTGAAAACTGAGAACCAAATTCTCCATAATCCCATGTGGTAGTAGAATGTCTGAAGCCGCAAAGTGGAGGACTGACCTAGTCTGAGAAACTTGGCAGTGGTGGAAACAAAGGTAGAAACAATAGGAAATCTACTCACTCTCATATGTCAGCAGAGTTTCTGAGGCACCAAGGCAGCAGAGTTGGAGACTAGCAAACTACAAGAAACTGCACATTCCCACATGGCACCAGAGAGACTGAGACTCCAAAGCCCAGAGCAGAGGACCTGCCCAACCCATGAAACACCATGGAAACTAGTATCACTAAGTGTTGAGTCTAGCTGCACAATATACCTGCAAGCCTACCCAGAATAAGACAGCAGTGCCACCCCTCCAAAGACACACTTTGGGGAGCAATGGCAGTCAGGCTAAACCAAGTATTAGAGAAAAATATTCTTCTATTTTGGAATGGTACCCCAGCTAACACAGGAAAAGAGAAGAACCACAACAAATCAATAGGGTAATGGGGAAAAATAATCAGAAAAATGAGCAAAAGGACAAAAAATATTTTTGACTTTCAAAAGTTAACTTTAGTGACAGGGAAGACAAGAAAATGAACTCAGAAGAGGTCAGCAGTCAAAAATAAAACGTGAAGCCTCAAAGGAAAGTGTTAAATGATGCTTATTCCCAAAATAACCCTGTGGAAGAAAGTGAAAAGAAGTTAAAAAAAGAGAATTGATAGAGAAGCTCAATAGTCAGGAAAAATACAATGCAGGAATTAACTCCATAAAAACTAAAAGAGGACAAATGGAAATAAGGGCACAAAAATACATTAAAGAAACAATTCAATAAGTAATAGTATGGACTAAAAATGGAAAAGGAAAAAAATCTTTCATTAAATAATAGAATTGGTGAAATGGAAATGGAAACAAACAACGCAATGAAGAAAACAAGTCCATGAAAATTAGAATTGGACAAATAGAAGCAAACAAATACACAAGAAAAAGGGAAACAATAAGACAACAAATTTAAAATATTTTTAAAAATTGAATAAAACAAACTCTCTCACTGGAAAAATGAGCAAACTGTAAAATACATCTAAAATTTCTAAACCCCATGAGAATACTTAAAAGCCATGATAAAAAGGAACCTGGACACTATATCAAGAAATCATTAGGGAAAATTGCACTGATATCCTTGATCAAGAGGGGAAAATAGAAACAGTGAATCCATCCATTACCTATAAAAAAGCCCCCTAAAATAAATTACCAGTGCAATTATAGACAAATTCCAGAATTCTAGGCCAAAGAAAAGTATCACAAGCATCCAGAATGAAACAATTCAAATATCATGGGGTCACAATCAGGATTATGCAAGATCTAGCAGTTTCTGTATTAAAGGACCAGAAAAATGGAATAAGACACTATGAAAGCCAAAGGATCTAGGACCACAACCAAGAATTTCCAGTCAGAAAACATGAATATAACCTTCCAGGGGGGAAATTGATGATCAGTGTGATAGAGGAATTTCAACTTTCCTGAGCAGGGAAAAAATAGAAAAGAAAATTTGATTAGAAAGTATGTCATGGAAGAAAAATATAAAAAATCAATATGAAAACATAAGGGTTTCAATATGGTTGAATTCTTTACATTCATACTGGAAGGTGATAATTTAAATAATTAAGATATCTTGATTCTTCAGATACTTTATACAAGATACCTAAAGTAAGAACTTTATAACTACTAGAGCAATGAAAATTAATATACATAAAAAAGGGAAGGAAGATAAATAAGATGAGCTGATATAAAAAAACAGGGGTAGTAGAGAGGATCACTGGGGAGAAGAAAAAAGAAGAGACAGAAGGTAGAAAGCTAAGCAATGATTCCTATACTACCATTATTTAATATTGTTCTAGAAATGCTAGTTGTAGCAATAAAAATAAAGAAAAAATTAAAGGGATCAGAGTAGCTATTGAAGAAACGAAGTGATCACTCTTTGCAGATAATATAATGCCTTCTAGAAAATACTAGGGAGTCAGTCACAAAACTAAAGAAATAATTAAGAATTTTAGCTAAATTGCAGGATACAAAATCAATCCACATCAGCATTTCTATTTGCCACCAATGAAATCTGATAACAAGAGACAGAAAAGGAAATCCAAATGAAAATAAATCTAGACAACATAATATACTTGAGGGTATATCTACCAAAACAAACCCAACAACTATATGAACACAATTACAAAACACTCTTTACATGAATAAAGTGAGGCCTTAATAATTCCAAAAACATTAATGGCTTGGATAGACCAAGGAGACATGATAAAAAAAAGACGATCCTACTTAAAATAATTTATCTATTCAGTGTCATAACAAATCAGAATATTCAATAATTATTTTGTAGAATGAGAGGAAATCTAACAATAGCAAGAACAAAATTCATCAGGAAGAAAAGGCCATGAACATCAAGAGAATTAATGAAAAAATATGAAAGAATGAGGCTGAGTACTATAAAAAATTAATCATCAAAATAACCTGGTATTATCTAAGAAATAGAGTAGCATTTAATGTGAATTACCACTTACATTAAATTTTTTAAAATGTACAAATAATACCAACCCAACCATGATTATAAGTAGACCAGCAAATTCTAGTGGAAAAAATTTTATAGGAAGTATCTCTGACAAAAGACTCATCTCTCAAATATGTAGAGAAGTGAGTCAAATTTATAATAATACAAAACATTCCCCAAATGAAAAATGGTTAAGGGACATAAACAGGCAATTCTCAGAGGAAGAAATTAAAGTTAGCCATAGTTATATGATAAAATGCTCCAGATCACTATTTATTAGAGAAATGCAAATTAAAACAACTCTTAGGTACTACCTTACACCTACCAGAATGGCTAACATAACTAAAAAGGAAAATGATAAATGTTGGAGTAGATATGGGGAAATTGAATCACTAATACACTATTGATGGAACTGTGAAGAAATAAAACTATTTTGGAGAACAATATGGAATCAAATGCAAAAAACCATAAAATTAGGCATAATCTTTTGACCCAGAAATGCCATGATAGTGTCTTTATCCCAAAGAGACCAGAGATAAGAAAAAATAAAGTCCTACCTCTAACAAAATATTTTAGCTACTCTTTTTGTATTGGCAAAGAATTGGATACTGAGAGGTTGTCCATCTCTTGGGGTATGGAGGAACAAGTCATGGTTTATGGTTGTAATGTAATACTTCTGTGCCATTAGAAATGATGATTAACTTCCAGTTAAGATGGCAGCAGAGTAAGGAGCAGCTGCTCGATCTCTCCTAACAAAGTATACAGGACTCCTCAAGGGGACATAAAAACAAATCCAGACAAACGAAGGAACCCCACAACAGGGCTCAGCATTGAAGGTACGTGGAATCAGGGCATTTACACGCTATAAAGGGGTGAAACAGCTCTCACTAAAACGCTAGAGGAAGAAGCCCCTCCACCACCACCCACACCACGCACAGCACCAAGGCCAACTCACAAGAGTGAAAGCAGGATTGGGGCAACCAGTAAGTCACTGGAAGCTCCAGGGCTTTTACCTGAGAGCTGCAAGACTTAGGACCCCAAGTGGCTAAAGAACAAGCACGGACTTTCCCAAGCATCTGGGTGGGTGAAGACATTGCCCTAGGCGTGGACAAAGATCTCGAGCACACGGACTTTCCCGAGCGTCTGTGCGGGTGAAGACATTGCCCTAGGTGAGGACCTCGAGTGGGGACCCGGTACAGACAGGAGAGCGGCTGTGGAAGCAGCCCTTGAGACTGCTGAAGGAGCCTCCGGCAGAGGGGCAGACCAGGGACAAACAGGAGGCTTGACACTGAAGACAAGGAGACCAGAGCCCTCGGGAGCTTAGAAAGTGCAGGCAGACCCTGAGTGTGAAGACAAAGCTGAAAAGGGGCGGGGCTAACAATGGCAAGCAGAGAACCCCAGAAGAAAAAGATTAGCAAGAAAAACTCTGGAACACTTGACAATTTTTACACAGAAAAAATCCAGACAACAGAGGAGGACAAACAAGTATCCAAACATTCCCAAAACAATGAAAACTGGTCACAAGCTATTGAAGAGTTCAAAAATGAGATGTTGAGAAAGATGGAAGAGACCTGGCAAGAAAATAACAGTTTAAAAGGCAGAATTTCACAATTGGAAAGAAAGTGAGGCAAGTCAACTGAAGACCAGAAATGACCAGATTGAAATGGAAAACCAGTCCCTAAAGGCAAGAATTGATCAATTAGAAGCCAATGATCTCTCAAGACAACAAGAACAAAGAAAAAAGTCAAAAGACTGATAAAATAGAAGGAAACATGAAATATATCAATGAGAAAGTGACAGACCAAGAAAACCAGTCTCGAAGAGACAATTTGAGAATCATTGGTATTCCAGAAAAAGCAGAAATTAATAGAAACTTGGACTCCATACTTAAAGAAATTATCAGCAAAATTGCCCTGAAGTCCTACAAGAAGAGGGCAATATAGACATTGAAAAGATCCATAGATCACCCTCTACACTGGACCCAGAAAAGTCAACACCCAGGAGTATAATAGCCAAATTCAAGAGCTTTCAAGTAAAAGAAAAAAATCTTACAAGAAGCCAGAAAGAGACAATTCAAATATCAAGGAACACCAATCAGGATCACACAGGATCTGGCAGCCTCCAAGCTAAAAGACCTCAAGGCTTGAAATCTGATATTCAGAAAGGCAAGAGAGCTGGGCCTTCAGCCAAGGATCAACAACCCATCGAAACTGACTATATACTTCCAGGGGAAAGTATGGGCATTCAACAAAATTGAAGATTTCCAAGTTTTTGCACAAAAGAGACCAGGACTAAATGAAAAGTTTGATAGCATTATATGCAATGGGGATAAATTAGAAGTATTCCCAATAAGATCAGGAGTGAAACAAGGATGCCCATTATCACCTCTATTATTCAACATAGTACTAGAAACACTAGCAGTTGCAATTAGAGAAGAAAAAGAAATTGAAGGTATCAAAATAGGCAATGAGGAGACTAAGCTATCACTCTTTGCAGATGATATGATGGTATACCTAAAAAATCCTAGAGAATCAACTAAGAAGCACGTAGAAATAATCAACAATTTTAGCAAACTTTCAGGATACAAAATAAATGCACATAAATCATCAGCATTTCTATATATTTCCAACACATTAGACCAGCAAGAAGTAGAAAGAGAAACACCATTTAAAATCACCCTAGACAATATAAAATACTTGGGAATCTATCTACCAAAACAAACACAGTAATTATAAGAAAACAACTATAAAACACTTTCCAAACAAATAAAACTGCATCTCAACAATCAGAAAGTCATTAATTGTTCATGGGTAGGACGAGGTAACATAATAAAAATGACCATTCTACCCAAATTAATTCATCTATTTAGTGCCATACCTATCAAATTACCAAAAAACTTCTTTACTGAATTAGGAAAAACTATAACAAATTTCATTTGGAATAACAAAAGATCAAGAATATCAAGGGAAATAATGAAAAAAAATGTGAAGGAAGGGGGCCTAGCAGTACCAGATATTAAACTATACTATAAAGCAGCAGTCATCAAAACAATATGGTACTGGCTAAGAGA
>NC_058131.1:378439628-378447095 GCF_016433145.1 Gracilinanus agilis | reverse complement strand
TGCCAGATTTCTTCCATCTTCCTCAGCATTTCATTTTTAAACTCTTCCATAACTTGTGACCAGCTTTCATTTTTTTGGGGAGGTTTGGATTTTTGTTTTCCCTCCTCTGTTGTCTGGATTTTCTCTGTGTAGAAGTTGTCCAGTGTTCCAGAATTTCTCTTGATGGTCCTTTTCTTCTGGATTTCCTTATTGCTGGCCATTGTTAGCCCCGCCCCTTTCCCGCTTTGTCTTTGCACTCCGGGTCTGCCTGGGCCTTGCAAGCTTGGGGGGGGGGGGCTCTGGTCTCCTTGTCCTTGGGGTCAGGCCTCCTGGTAGTTCCCGGTCTGCCCCTCTGCCCGAGGTTCCTTCAGCAGTCTTTGGGGCTGCTTCCACAGCTGCGCTCAGGTCTGCACCGGGTCCTCACTGGAGGTCCAAGCCTGGGCTGGAGATCGTTATTCAAGCCTAGGGCACTGCCTTTGCCTGCGCTGATGCTCTTAGGGCCCTGCTTTCACCCCCAAAGAAGGTAGTGAAAGTCTGTGGGCTGGAGATCTTTATTCGCCCCTGAGGCGATGCCTTCAGTGCTTGGGAAAGGCCGAGTTTTAGGGGCCTTTGTCCCGGCCGGAGGCGGTGCCTTCACCCACGTGGGCGCTCAGGGAGAGTCCCAGCCACCTGGGGTCCCTAGTCTTGCAGCGCACAGGTACGGGCTCCGGGGCTGCCAGTGATTATCTGGTTGCCCCAGTCCTGTTTACCCGCTTGTGCGGTGTGGGGGGTGGGGGAGGGGCTTCTTCCTCTCGTGTTTTAGTGTGAACTGTTTCACCCCTTTAAAGTGTGGAAATGCCCCGATTCTGTGTACCTTCAATGCTGCGCCCTGTTGTGGGGTTCCTTCGTTCCTCTGGACTCGTTTTTATTTCCCCTTGAGGGGTTCTGTGTGGTTCGGTCAGGAGAGATCGAGCAGCTGCTCCTTACTCTGCCGCCATCTTAACCGGAAGTCCTGATGGCCACTCTTAATGAGGGGAAAGTGCTATACACTGATGTCCCCAGGAATCAACTAGATGTCTGAAAATGAGATCCATACTAAAGCTCCCTGTTCCTCTTAGGTGAGGGCTCTGATTCCAATAAGTGGGATATTAGGTCATCAGAAGGAAGCTTTTGTGTCAGAAGCCTCTAACACAAGGATTATATTTATAAAGTACATGCAAATATCAATGATTGTCAGTAAGAAAATTTCTCTTAGAAAGGTTCACCAAAACTTCCCCAAAAGTGACTATAATGTTTTGACTTACCTATAAAAACATCAGTTGACAAAAATGTTATACATACCTTTTTGAAATGTGGGTATATAATGATGTCATACATGTCTCAGAATTTATATTCTAAACAATTTAATAGTTCCATTTTCAGTCTCATAAAAAGTCACTTACAAATAATAATAACTGCTGAGATTTATAAAGAGTTTAGGTTTGTAAAGTCTCTCCTTGTGTTAACTCATTTGATTCTGTCAAGTATGTTTTTGAAACCTCCAAATTTGCCCCAGTCCCTTAAGAACTTGCTTAGGGAGATGTTCCAGACTGACTTTATCTCCAAACTGAGGAAGAGACCTTAAAGTACTTAATGGTCACAGTTTAGATAAGATTAGTATTTAATCAAGTATTAGAAGTTTCTCCCATTGTAATCAGAGACTCCTCCCCAGTAGTCTATCCCCAGTCTGGAAATATCTTTTTTTTGCATTCAGTGTAAAGCAATAGCCCCTCCCTATTAATCAAGCACTGAGCTCATCATTTCCTTTTGCTAATTAGAACTAATCAATCTTACTTCCCTTCCTTTGTTCCCCAAAAGGCATGTAAGACCCCAAGTTTTGTCACTCTTTGGAGAATCATCTTTGGTGGTGCATTCTCTCAGAGACGTTATTCCCAGAGTCCCAGAGCCCCAGAGCTTTGGCTCTCTATGGTTTTAAGCCTCTTTAAGGGCTTCAGTGAGATCTAATTATCTGTATACTTATGTGGAGAAATGCTATGTATAATTCTCTGTAGTGAACTCTATTCACTATTATAGTATTCACTATTATAGTAATCAGAAGAATAATTCCTAAGGAGAGGGTGGAATACTAAACAGTCTGGGATGATATGGGGGTGGGAAAGAGGGGGGTGAATGGTAGGGGACACCAAGAGAAACTTGAGTGAATAAGAAAAATAGGATATTCTATTACACACAAAGAGGGCATGGGAAGGGGAGGGGACAAATACTATTGTAAGAAGGAGAGGAAGAGAGCATTAAGAGGTAATATTTAAACCTTACTCTCAGTGTAATCAACCCTGAGAGGGAAGAGTAGCTATATTATCCATTGGGATATAAAACTCTATCTAACCCTAATGAGAAAGTCAGAAGAGATAAACCAAGGGGAGCAGGGGATGGGGAGGTCAAAAAAAGGGAGGGGAGAAGAAGGGGGAGGGAATTCATTAGGCCTTTAAAAATAAAAAGAGGGGAATAATAAGGGAGGGGTAGAGAGGGAAGTTATCAAGGGAGGGGATAAGGGTTACTGGCTTAAAGCAAACCACTGGTTTAAAAGGAAATAATGTAAGAAGAAGGAGTAGGACTAGGGGAGGATACAAAAATCTCAGCGATTGCACAATTGATAATTATAACTCTGAATGTGAATGGAAAAACTCACTCATAAAATGGAAGCAAATGGCAGAGTGGATTAGAAACCAAAATTCTACCATATGTTGTCTACAAGAAACACATATGAGGCAGGTGGACATACACAAGTTTAAGGTTAAGGGCTTGAACAAAATCTTTTGGGCATCAAATGAGAAAAGGCAGGCAGGAGGGGTTATTATGATTTCTGACAAAGCCAAAGTAAAAATAGATATGATTAAAAAAGACAGGGAAGGTCATTACATCCTGATTAAAGGCAGTATAAACAATGAGGAAATAACAGTGCTCAATAGGTATGCACCAAGTGGCATAGCATCCAAATTCATAAAGGAGAAACTGGCAGAGCTCAAGAAGGAAATAGATAGTAAAACCATAATAGTGGGAGATCTAAATATTCCTCTTTCAGATCTAGATAAATCAAACCAAAAAATAAATAAGAAAGAGTTAAGAGAGGTGAATGAAGTCCTAGAAAAATTAGATTTAATTGATATGTGGAGAAAAAAAAATAGGGACAAAAAGGAATACACCTTCTTTTCAGCTGCACATGGTACATTCACAAATATTGACCATGTAATAGGGTATAGAAACATTGCAAACAAATGCAAAAGAGCAGAAATAATAAATGTAACTTTCTCAGATCATAATGCAATAAAATAATAATTAGTAAGCGCACCTGGACAGGCAAATCAAAAATTAATTGGAAATTAAATAATATGATTCTCCAAAACCAATTAGTCAAAGAAGAAATCATAGAAACAATCAACAATTTCATTGAAGAGAATGACAATGATGAGACATCCTACCAAACTCTGTGGGATGCAGCCAAGGCAGTACTCAGGGGGAAATTTACATCCTTGAGTGCATATATTAACAAATAAAGGAGGGCAGAGATCAATGAATTGGGCATGCAACTCAAAAAATTAGAAAGCTAGCAAATTAAAAATCCCCAGATGAAAACTAAATTAGAAATACTAAAAACCAAGGGAGAAATTAATAAAACAGAAAGTAAAAGAACTATTGAATTAATAAATAAGACTAGAAGCTGGTATTTTGAAAAAAAAAGCAGATAAAATAGACAAAGTACTGGTCAATCTAATAAAAAAAGGAAAGAAGAAAACCAAATTGATAGTATCAAAGATGAAAAGGGAGACCTCACCTCTAATGAAGGGGAAATTAAGGCAATCATTAAAAATTATTTTGCCCAATTATATGGAAATAAACGTAACAATTTAGGAGATATGGATGAATATTTACAAAAATATAAATTGCCTAGATTAACAGAAGAAGAAATAGAATACCTAAATAATCCCATATCAGAAAAAGAAATTGAACAAGCCATCAAAGAACTCCCTAAGAAAAAAGCGCCAGGGCCTGATGTATTCACAAGTGAATTCTATCAGACATTCAAAGAGCAACTAATCTCAATACTATACAAATTATTTGATATGATAAGCAAAGAAGGAGTCCTAACAAATTCCTTTTATGACACAAATATGGTACTGATTCCAAAACCAGGTAGGTCAAAAACAGAGAAAGAAAACTACAGACAAATCTCCCTAATGATCATAGATGCAAAAATCTTAAATAGAATACTAGCAAAGAGACTCCAGCAAGTAATTAAGAAGATCTTCCACCATGATCAAGTGGGATTTATACCAGGAATGTAAGGATGGTTCAACTTTAGGAAAACCATCCACATAATTGACTATATCAACAGTCTAACAAACAAAAATCACATGATTATTTCAATAGATGCTGAAAAAGCCTTTGACAAAATACAGCATCCATTCCTATTGAAAACACTGAAAAGTATAGGAATAGAAGGACCTTTCCTACAAATAATAAACAGTATAAACCTAAAACCATCAACAAGCATTATATGCAATGGGGATAAATTAGAAGCCTTCCCAATAAGATCAGGAGTAAAACAAGGATGCCCATTATCACCTCTATTATTCAACATAGTACTAGAAACACTAGCAGTAGCAATTAGAGAAGAAAAAGAAATTGAAGGTATCAAAATAGGCAATGAGGAGACTAAGCTACCACTCTTTGCAGATGATATGATGGTATACCTAAAAAATCCTAGAGAATCAACTAAGAAGCACGTAGAAATAATCAACAATTTTAACAAACTTTCAGGATACAAAATAAATGCACATAAATCATCAGCATTTCTATATATTTCCAACACATTAGAGCAGTAAGAGGTAAAAAGAGAAACACCATTTAAAATCACCCTAGGCAATATAAAATACTCAGGAATATATCTACCAAAACAAACATAGCAATTATACGAAAACAAATATAAAACACTTTCCAAACAAATAAAACTGGATCTCAACAATTGAAAAACATTGATTGCTCATGGGTAGGACAAGCTAACATAATAAAAATGAATATTCTACCCAAATTAATTTACCTATTTAGTGCCATACCTATCAAACTAGGGGAAAGTAGGAGCATGAATCATGTAAGCATGTTAAAAATGAATATTAATAAATGTTTAAAAAATGTAATGGGTGTGACAGGATACAACTACTCTCAGTGTTGGTAGATGGTGCCTATTTTACATGAGAACATGGAATCTAGTCTTTTTCTATAATTTTGAAGGCAAACAGTCAGAAGCAATACTTGCAAAGGACCTTCCCAAGCAGGCTAAGTTCCTCCATAACAATGAAAATTCTTGACATAGACCTTGTCTCCCGGGTGCAGATCATGGAATGAGAAGTCTAGACATCTAGCCTGTTCCTCAGCTCCAGATTTGTGAAGTTTACATAATTCAACATATAAATACTATATTTAAGAAACAACAGAAGTGTCTCTTCCCCTTATCCCTCCTTCCCATATTAATAATATGTATGCAGGGGGAAAGCTTGGCCTATATAGGGGGTTATCCAAAAAGCGTTTCAAATGGTAAGACATATAGATCTCTCCTAGATCTACTGCAAAGGTAAAATAGGTTAAGTGGAGAACCTCAGCCCACTCCAACTGAGTCTTAGTACACCACTTACCAATCATGTTTTAAGTTCTCTATTCATGTCTTCATTTAGGCCTGAGCTCTACGGATGCCAGATTGTAGAATTTTGGAGTAATCCCCAAACAAGAATAAATATAGGATAAAATAGAGTCAGAAAAATGGGTTCTTCTATCTGAGTCAATGTATGCAGGAAGGCCAAAGTGGGAACACTCTCCCTCAGTAGCACTTTAGCAACAATAACTACTATGGCCTGTGCAGGGAAACGCTTCTAATAAATTAGTGAGCTGGTCCACTATAATAAGACAAACTTTATAATGCCCAGCTTTAGGCATACTAATGAAATCAATTGCAAAAGCTCAAAAGGTATGTAAGCCAGGAGATGCCCACCAAAAGCCTTGGTATGGAAAGCATTTTGTTTTAATGCCTGGCAAGTGGGGCAGACTGTACACACCCAAGGGCTACACAGACTTTTTTTAACAGATTCCACAATCCCCAGAGTACCAAAATGGCCACTCCTATGAACAAATTGGCATACTTGATGATAGAAACTTCTGGGGAACAGGGACTTCCCTTCTAATGACACCCACATCTCTTCAATCTGTTTTAATTTAAACTTTTGTTTCCATTTTTCCACTTCCTATTTATTATAAGAGAGGAAAACTTGGTTCATTATTAGATGTCAGTGTTAAAAGCAACTCATGTCTTTCTAAGGTACTGAGCTAAACTGCAGTATCTGCCTGATGATTTTCTCTAGAGGTAGGGTCAGTGCCACATGTATGTACAGAACAATGAACAACAGAGGTATGGGTAGCAGGGGATCAGAGAGTTACTCTTTAGTGATCTCTGCATTTGTAATACATTTATCAGCAGAAGTTAGAAAGTTTCTCTGTAAGCATAGCATTCCAACAGAAAGAAAATACCAAAAGAATACCTGGAAGCTGTGTAAATTTTTGCTTTTGTTTTCCTTAACAAGTATACAACCATTTTTGAGAGCCAGTAGTTCTGTACCCTGAGCACTAATATTTGAGGTTACTGTTGCTGACCAAATGGTAGCAAATTCTGTGACCACAGCAGCTCCAGTGCAATGTATGCCAGTCTTCATAAAAGAACCATCAGTGAATAGAATTAAATCTGGGCTTCTAAAGGTGTGTCAGACAGGTCGAGGGACTTTTTAGCCATGTCTATTACTGATTCACAGTTATGCAATGATTCCCCTGAGACTGGCAAATTGGGAAGCAATGTTGCAGGATTTAGAATTATACAATATTTTAGGGTGATCTTTTCATTCCCTAACAAAATTATCTCATATATAGCAAACCTTTGATCTGAAAATGCCTGTGTGTTGTCATAACAGTAATGCCTCAACCTCATGTGGCCACAGAATTGTTATGAGGTACCCCAAAGTTATATCAGTTGATTTAATTTCTAGCAAAGTTGTGGTGCTGCAGAAGTCTCTGAGTCCAACTGTGCTGATTAATAAAGAACTGGGTGCTATTCAGGATCCAAGTTTGAGTTGATACCCAAAGCTACCCCACTTTGTTGATGTACATACAAGGTAAATGGCTTTTATAATCTGGAATTCTTAGAGCAGGGGCAGATAGAATGTTTTAGTAAAGAGAAAGAGAGTAATAAAATTTCCATCCTTTCTATCTTAAAATAAGACCAAGTCCAGGATTCCAGTCTAGAGAAGTCCCTATCATGCCACTGTTTGCCAGAGGTGGCTACATAGATAAGCCACTTGTGGGGGGGAGAGAGAGAGAGAGAGGAGGGAGAGAGAGAGAGAGACAGAGAGAGAGAGAGAGAGAGAGAGAGAGAGAGAGAGAGAGAGAGAGAGAGAGAGAGACATAGAGAGA
>NC_058131.1:378374479-378439557 GCF_016433145.1 Gracilinanus agilis | reverse complement strand
AGAGAGAGAGAGAGAGAGACATAGAGAGAGAGAGAGAGAGAGAGAGAGAGAGAGAGAGAGAGAGAGAGAGAGAGAGACATAGAGAGAGATAGTATCCCTAAGGGAATCTCATGTATTAGCTTTTCAAGCTCAGTCTACACCCTTCCCTGATTCTACATTTGGCCCATGGCCTCAGGTCCCATATGTCATGTCTCCTAGCCTCCTTGTCTGCCTCTGGTCAGGAACCCAGCCCACTATGCTGGCAGACCCGCACATGTAACTCTGTGACTACCATGACCATTTATTGTGGTGAGTCTTCTGAGACTGAATTGGTTTGGAGCTCCCCCAGATATTTAATTCACACATGGCTTTATACCTCCTTTCTTAGGGAGTTATTTTTCTGTTTGTTGCTGTACTTCCTTTCATAGGGTGTTTTCTTTTGTAAATTATTTATCCTAAGATGTTAATTTTTCTATATTTTTCTTCTCTTTGTGTTTTTTTAAATCAGTTTTGGAATTCATTTTTGAGTTGATATCTTTTCACATTTTTCTATGAGGCTTCATATGTTTTCATTTCTATTTTGCTATCTTTGCCAAGAAAACTCCAAAGAAGTCATGAAGAGTCAGACACCTCTGAAAGACAATTGAACACCAACAGAGCTCAGGCAAAGAACAAATAATGGAAGCACCAATATTTTCATTGAAGAGAATGACAACAATGAGATATTGTCCCCAAATTTATGGGATATAGCCAAACCACTAAACAAATACAACAATAAAATAAAGGACTGATCAACGAATTGAGGGTACAATTAAAATAGTAGGAAAATAAACAAGTTAAAAGTCCTCAAATGAAGAGCCAGTATCTTTTCCAAGAAAACCCACCAAAATGGGATTTGAAAACTTGGACAGTACTGAAATGACTGAACATCAACAACAATGGAACACCAAAATGGAAATATTAAAAATCAAAGTAGAGCTTAGTAGAATTGGAAGTTTTTTAAACCAACTATTAAAATAAAAGAGTTTTTTAAAGGAAAAAATAAACTATGTGATCCTTTGCCCAATTAGATGCAATTAAAAGAAAATGCAAATGAAATGGATTAATATTTAAAAGAATATAACTTGCCCAGATTAACAAAAGAGGAAATAAAACATTTAAATAATGCTATCTTAGAAACAAAAATTGACAAGTCATCATTGAATTCAATAAGAAAAAAATAAAGGAATGAGTGGGTTTAGAAGTGAATTCTCCCAAACATTTGAGGAAAAATTAATTTTAGTTCTCTATAAATTATTTGAAAAAATAAAGCAGCCTTACCAAATATATTTTATGACAGAAATATAGTCCTGATACATAAACCAGGGAGAAAATTGAAAACAGAAAATATAAAGCAATTTCCTTAATGAATTTTGATGTAAACACTATAAAAAACTATCAAAGAGATTACATCAATATACAACATATGCTATACACTGTGACCAATAGTACAGGGTTAGTTCAATATTTGGAAAGTTGTTAGCATAATTAATCATATCAATAATAAAGCAGCAAAAATCAGGTGATTCTATCAATACATGCAAAAACGTTTTGACAAAGTACAATAACCATTCCTACTAATAGGATCAGAAAGTCTAGGAATAAATGGACCCTTTTTAAAAATGATAAGTAATATCTATCTAAAACCAAAATCAAGTATTAATTGTAATGGGATTGTTAGAAGTCTTCCCAACAATTTCAGGGTGATGAAGAAGGCCAGTCTTTCCAAAATCCTGCATGTATTCTTTCACCTAGGAAGGAAGCCAAAGATTGCAAAAAGGATGGGCAAGGGGATTAAAGAGTGGAGATACACAGAATAAATAACAGATGAGAGAGTCTCTCCTTCTCTAGGTTACTGCATGGAGTCAGAGAGGCAAGTCAGAGAGAGAGAGAGAGAATGGGAGTGAGAGTTAACCTCTGACTGATGAGTTTATCATAACATTTTAAATATTGGGGTTTGTAGGACATCCTTCAAATAAAGAAAGCAGCAAAAGTTTTTACTTAAGTTTATGAGATCAATTACAAAGATAATGAATAGGTGGCAACAAGATTGTTTGGCCAGGAGGCCAGGAAAGAAGCTCATTTGAAACTCCTTCCTAACTAAAGTCAAACCTTCTTCTTCCTGGAACCCTGGTCCAAATTTATTCAGATGTTAACTGTAAACCTTCTTCCAGCCTCTTAGCCAGTTGCAGACTTCAGCTTTAGCTTAATTTTTAAATTCAAGAGATATTTATAATCCCAATCCAGTTTTTAAGGATCCAATGTATATCAACCATATGAAATATTAGAAATACATACATAAGTGGGATCCATGAACACTTTGCTCATTAGTATCAGCTTTTGAGTATATCTTTAATACCTTCATGATTCATTATTTACTGAAACCCTTCAGGTAAAGCAAGGATATCCACTATTACCATTATGCAATATTATATTAGAAATACTTGCTACAACAATAAGATTTTTTTAAAAATTTTTTTTAAACCCTTGTACTTTGGTATATTGTCTCATAGGTGGAAGATTGGTAAGGGTGGGCAATGGGGGTCAAGTGACTTGCCCAGGGTCACACAGCTGGGAAGTGGTTGAGGCCGGATTTGAACCTAGGACCTCCTGTCTCTAGGCCTGACTCTCACTCCACTGAGCTACCCAGCTGCCCCAACAATAAGATTTTTAAAAAGTAATTGAAGAAATAAAAATAGACAGTGTTTGCAGGTGGAGTTGTGAATTGATTCAGCCATTCTGGAGGGCAATTTGGAACTATACCCAAAGGGTTTTAAAAGACTGCCTACCATTTGATCCAACCACATCCCTGCTGGGTTTGTACCCCAAAGAGATAATAGGGAAAAAGACTTGTACAAAAATATTTATAGCTGTACTTTTTGTGGTGGGAAAAAATGGAAAATGAGGGGATGCCCTTTGCTTGGGGATGGACAGATTGGGGTATCTGTTGGTGATGGAATACTATGTGCTAAAGGAATAATAAATTGTAGGAATTCCATGTGAACTGGAATGACCTCCAAGAATTGATGCAGAGTGAAAGGAGCAGAACCAAGAGAACCATTTACACAGAAATGGATATACTGTGGTACAATTGAACATAATGGACTTTTCTATTAGCAGCAATGCAATAATCCAGGACAACTCTGAGGGACTTACTTAAAATATTCACATCCAGAGAAAGAACTGTGGGAGCAGAAACAGAAGAAAAAGAACTGCTTGATCACATGGGTCGATGGGGACATGATTGGGAATGTAGACTCTAAGTGATCACCCTAATGCAAAAAATAACTTGGAAATAGGTCTTGAGCAGTGACATATGTAAAACCTGGTAGAATTACTCTTTGGTTAGGGGTGGATTAGAAGGGAGGTGGGGAGGGAACGAACATGAATCATGAAACCATGGAAAAAATATTCTAAATCAATTAATTATATAAAATTTAAAAAAATACCACCCTCAATGATGTCATTCCCAGGAGCACTAGATAACATTTTATGATGCAAAAATCAAATGTTTTGACCTTTGATGTTTGTTTATGATTACTCTTACATCACTACCTTTCTATATTTCCTATAGGTCATTATTCTGATTTTGCTTTATTATTTTTCATTGTCTTAGGAAATCATTAGCATCTTCTTGTTCAATTCTAGTTCCTGATTGGTTATTTTCTTCCATGAATTTCTGGATCTCTTTCCATTTTTGGTGGTCTTTCATAATTTTCCTTATTTTGATGTATTGCTCTAATTTTTTCCTTAGTTTTTCCTCAACCTTTCTCATTTGTTTTTTGTGGTTTTGTTTCACTTTTTTTTATTATACTATTATTTTAAAGTTCTCCCAAAAATTCTTTTCAAGTTTGTAGCCATCTATTTTATTTCTTTATTATTTTTGAAATAAATGTTTTTACTTATTATCTTCTTGAACCATGATCTTCTCTGTTGTCATAGTAGCTATGAATAGTTTTGTTCTTTCTCCTTTGGTTGCTCAATTTTTTTTTTTAAAAATGGGCAGGCCATTTGCCTTAATTATTGAATTTTTGCTGGACTCCCAGGGTTCTTTTGGTTCTGTGGTGTGTTGCCTGAGATTTCAGGATTTTTATTTTTGTTTTTACCTGCGTTGTTTTTTAGATATTACAGTTTTTATGGTCCAGGGTCAAATGTATTCCACTTAAGCCCCAGGTGGTGATTGACCTCAGGTGCTCCAATCATATCCTGTGAGAGAAGTTCTCCCACTGCTACTATAAGCAGTCAGTCTGCCTCCCCCTGTGGATCTTCTGACCCTAACTGCCACTGACATAGCTGCTGTCAGGGCCCTACTCCTTCTGATTCCACTAATATCTTACTGGATATAAACTCCTGGGCTCAGCAAACTAGGGAGATTGCATATCCTGCCCTCAGGGGCTGTCTTGTTGATTCCATACTGTTTGCTCTTTTCCTGACTCCAGGGCAATGGGACTAAAGCTAAAGAAGTCAGAACTATTTCTCCTTAGGTCCTTGGTTGTTTAGCTTCATCCCAAACTGTTTGTTTTTGTCACTTATAGCATTGATTCTGTGAATTCTTTTTTGTGTGTGTGTGTGTGAGATATTTTTAAGGCAAGGAAGCTTCACACAGTTCTCTGCCATCTTATTTCAGGATTTCTAGTTAATTTTAGGTTCTGTTCACTTCTGGAGGTGATATATTTCCTGATCTTCCAAATATTAATTTTCTTCTGTTGATTTCATAGCTATATCTGGAGGCCTGTACATTTCACTCATTGCAGTGTGACCTGAGGAGAAAACTGCTTACTGCTTTTCTTAGTTTGTACCTTGAAAATTCTTGATCCAGATTTGTATCTCTTGACTTCTGTGTAGCTGAGTTTCCATAAAGTCCTGCTGAACAAATTGACTTTTAGCCTGTTAGATGGTTCTTCTGGTTGAGAGAGACTGAACTTTTTATATCCCTTTGGTTTTGGCATTCTGACCTGATTTATTCCACTGTAGACTTATGTGCCAAACTAAAGGTTAGAACGAAGTTCCTAGTCTCCTTTTGACCTCAGAAACACATAGTTAAAATGCTGCAACTTATTCTTTGCTCTTTACACAGGTATGGCCCCTACTCTCTTAGAACCATTCTATTTTGCCATTGAATTTTGACCCAGGACCAGGTAATGTGTGACAGAATTATTAAATGGAATCTTTTCCTATTCTCAGTGTTAATAAAGAATTTCTCTCGGATTTATTTCTGCATAATTTTTTAGTCTTCATTTTCCATCCCAGTACCATCACTGAGTAATTGAATCCTCATTCTGGTTATGATGCTGCCTTCAATGGGGCCACTGAGGTTTTACTGTGTTCTGGACTAGTCCTCATCTAATGTGTTTGCAAATATTTTCCTCGATGTATTTATATGCCTATGTCCCCAAGTGGTCTTGCTTTCCTCATCAGAATTCAGTCAACTACACTTCATAGATTTTTGTGGAGGAGATAATGAAAAATATTTCCGCTAATTCTACCATCTTGACTCTGCCCACCTTTTGATATGATGGAAAGTATTTAGAGAGAAATGTTCAAGATGAAAGGTCTTTGATATTTTACAGCCCTAAGATTTGTAGACGCAACTAAAAATATTTAACAAAGAGAAGAAAAGAATTAAGAAAGACATAATATCTATAACAAAGTATTTGAAAGGCTTTCATTTTGAAAGTGAATTTTATTTCTCTTATTTGGCTCCAAAAGAGATCTAGGAATCATGTATGGGAGTTATTGAAGGACAGAAATAGAGTTGTTAGAAATTAAAAAAAATCTAACAATTCAGAATATCTAGCAGTAGTCAATAGAAAATTTTCTCTTACTAGAGATCTTTCAGGAGAGGTTGGATCACCCTTTGTTGGAAATGTAGAGAGAATTTTGTTCATGTGTAAGAGGCTAGATGTTTTCTAAACTAAGTTTAAATTTTAATATTTTGTGGCTGTAAATAAATAGCTTTGTGGATATGTGGTCAATGAGGAATCCTTAACAATGAAGAAAAAGCATCAATATTTATGGAGGTTGAGGTATATATAAGGTTTAAAAGATACAGCAACAGAAGTGATAAAGAAAATTTTCTTATTTAGATATTGTATAATTATGCCTTATTTTAAAGGGAGAATTTTATATGATAAATATAGGCACAAAATTAAGAGGTTAAATATTGACATGCTTACAAAGTTTTCTGAGAACACCAAAATAGATATGTTTTTATAAAACTTAAAGATAAAGGATAAAAAAAAATAAAAATGATAGAGAACAATTGAAAAACCAAACTGAAGTTAAATTATATTTGTAGAAATAAAAATAATGCAGCAATTTTTTCTTTTCAATACCAAAACAGTCAATAATTTTATTTTTATATGTCATAATACAAATGTAAGCTGCATTTCTGCCCCACTCTTCCTTTTTAAATTGTTTATTTGACAGGAAGTAGGCAATCTTCTTACATGTTTGGAAACCACCTCTGGGGTAGTTAGCAAAAAAAATATGAAAACTGGAAAGATATCAACAATCATGACACAGTGATCCCACTCTAAAAAGAAAAATGCAAATTAAACTCTGAAGCTTTACTTTACACAAATAATTTTGAGAAAGGCAACAAAAGGAAAATGGTCAATGTTGGAGGGGCTGAGGAAAGATAGGCACACTAATGCATTTTTGGTGGAGCTATCGATTTGTGTGACAGTTCTGAAAAATGATTTGGAATTACTATAAAAAGTCACTAAAATACACTTCTTTGACTCAGTGATATCACTATTTGCATATAACCCAAGAATGGCAAGGATAGTGAGAAAAGCCCCATATATACAAAAATATCAATAACAGCACTTTTTGTAGTAGCAAAGAACTGCAATTCAGAAATATCTACCAATTTAGAAGCATAAAACAACATATGAGATATATGAAAGGGATGGGTTATTATTATAAGAAACGTACATGGATTAGAGAAATACATCAAGGCTTCTATTTATACAATTTATACAAAACAATTTATACAACCACCACAATATTAAGGAACACAATACCAATAGACTTTAAAGCTCTCGTCAATGAAATTATTATGCAACTGTGACTTCACAGGACTGGTAAAGGACTTCTCCTTTCATTTACTTTGGCAGAGAGGTGTTAAAACTATATAGATACAGAAAAATAGAGTTTTTAGGCATGTCCAATAGGCTTATTTTTTCTTCATTATGTTCATTTATCACAGGGTAATGAAATACTGAAGGGCAGGGGAAGGCGGGCCATTGCAAAGTTAAAACTCTAGGTGCAGAAAAAGGGAGAATTTTTAAGACATATCAAACAGGGGAAGGAAATACTGAAGGGTAGGGGAAGGGGTTGGACCACTGAAAGTGACAGTGATGTAATTGAGTGTCAGTGTTTTAAAAGGAAAAGGGGGGGAAAGATAGGAAAAAAACATATCTGAGGTCCAGCACCATGATGTTCTGGTGAAATAGAACAAAGAACTGAGAAATGGGGGGAGGGAGAGAGAGAGAGACAGAGACAGAGAGAGAGAGAGAGAGAGAGAGAGAGAGAGAGAGAGAGAGAGAGAGCAAGCCACCAATGGCACCCAGCTAGCCTAGGGAGAGAGGGGGGAGGGCACTGCAGAGCAAAACAACTTCCATTCCCTAAGAGCTCACTGAGCAAATGACAATGTAGCATTTAGAGAGAGGAAATAACTAATGGAAGGAAACAAATGGAAAAGCAATGATTAGTTAAACAAGTAGATATGGTAACTTTTAGAAGTGAAATAGTGGTGGTGGGAATATATAGAATATAAGCTCTTTGAGGGTATAAGATTGTTTAAATTTTTACCTTGATTTCCAAGCATGCAGCATAGCTCTTTGCACTGTGCAAGTGCCTAACATATTCTCAACTGATATTTTTTTGAAGAAGCAAAATGTTATCATTATAGTTGAATATTCCTCAATAGTAGTCATATAGAAGTGTTGGAACAGGAGTCTATTCTCTAATGCACTCCTTATGAGCATAAATATTTTAGAATTCTTAGTTTTCTCTGAATTAGAGATTGTATGCCACTTCCTACTGTCAGGTTTTTTCCTTTTTCTCCTAGTTACTAGTGCTTTCTTCCTCAGATTATTAAGTGATTCTTTATTATACTTATGTGGTACATTCTCCAGTGGAATATGAGTTCTTTTGAGGCAGGAATATTTTATATAATATTTCATCTTTCTATCCCCAAAACCTGGAAGAGTGCCTTGCATGTGGCTGGCCTTTAATAAATGATTCCTAAACTGAATTGAATTGGCATCTTTGTAAAGGACGTCTCCTCTTGTATAGCACCTTACAGAAGAAGGAAGATTAAATCCCCAACTCTTTTAAAGTTATATTTCAAAGAACAAAATTGAAATGATAGGAAGTCATTATATTCCAATAAGATGAACCACTTGATTTATTTATATCTGTTTCTTGGTGCATTTCAGGAATGTGATACATATAATAATTAAATGACAATTATTTACTAAATATAGTGAAGCATAAGGGACAAAAATATGAAATAATACACTTCATCAAGTAGTATATAATTTCAGCAGAAAAAGCCAAAATAGAACTTTAATAACAGTATGAGTTGAATAACAACATGAGAAAACAATAAAAGATGTCCTAAAATATCACCTGATTCATTGCCATTAATAAGCACTAGGAGTATTTTCAGAGAAGGCGGAAATCACTATGGCCTGGAGTGGTGAAAGTACCTGTGATAAAGGAGGGAAGTGAGGTAGACATAAATAACTAACATTTATGTTAATTATCCCATTTTGCTACACAACTCTATAAAGTAACTATTATGGGTAATATTTTTAATGAAGAGGAAATTGAGATTTAGGAAGAGATACCCCTGGTCACATATCTAGTAAGTCTTTGATGAAGCATTATAAATTTATATCTTCTTAACTTCAAGTAGAGTATTTAATATATCATTGCATATTGTCACTTTAAAGTGACAGAGACAATAAAGAAGCATTAATCAGAGAATCACAGAATTTGACACCTGGAAAGGACCTTCACTCCAATATATAAACAGTACCACTGATTAAGGAAATAGATGCAGAATGGTTGTGACTTGGCCAAAGTCACCCATTAGGGTCAGAAGATAAACCTGGCCCCTTGAACCTCTTTCCACCCAAAGTCAGAATACTATTTAGGATACTGCATTGCTATTCATGGATTAATGGAAAACAAATCAAAACAAAGTTGAAAGCAAAATGAAAACATAACTGAAGCAACTACACATTTGCATTTTTGAATTAGAGAAGATACTTGCTATTGGGAAAGAAAAGGAGGAGAAAGATAAAAAATTCATCATCTGTATAACTTCAATAAGACAACTTCAGAGGAGAGAGGGAAATAAATACAAAGGACATAAATATGCATATTAATTAGACTAAAGAAATACTTAATCACATTTCATTATCTCTGCTCATTTGTAAAGACTACAGATAAACAACTGGGCTTGCACTAAAGAGAAGGTGTAAATTTCCAAATGAAAACTTCTATTTTAAGCAAAGCTGGAAAATAAAAAAGTACTACAACTAGATCTCTGATTATTTCACTTTAGAATTATTTTTGTTTAAAAAAACACAGCTTAGAGAGGATTAGGGTGAAATAATGAAATGAAGAACTGTAATTCTCAAAGATTGTATACATCACCACATATACTACATGCCAGTCTTTGGAAGTATTGGGGCTTATCTACATTTTGATGAGTTACTGCAATTTTTCTTATATTCTCTAGAAAATTTGTTTCCATGTTTCCATACTGTAGGATGTATAAATGGAAAAGTACTTAATTTCATTATGTATATCTGCACACAAATATTTACTAAGGATGGTTGTGGGAAGCCAATAAGAGAATAGATAAAAAATCTGAGACTCCTCTTTTGATCCCTTTTGTGATCCTTGTGATTTCTTGTTGAAAAGTATTGGGGCCGTATTGAAGAGCTTTAGGTTCTTAGTGGGCCAGCATTTAAAAGGTTAACACTCTCCCCCTTTGGCCAGGAATGCAACTGCCTGGTATAGTCAAGGCCAAAACTTTAGCTGGGATCAATTTAACTCTGAGAAAAATATTCCCCGACTTGGCTTTCTGATAAGAACCCAGTCAAAATTCAGCCCTGGCCTTGGTCTGTTCTGAAGCCAATGAGACTTTTGTGTTTTGATATGATATAATTAATAATTTCTGTGCGTCTGCAAAGTTCTGGGGGGGTTCTTTTGTGTGAAATGAGTCTTGAAATATATATAATAAACTCCATACTCCTGGAGACAGAGCTGGAAACATGACCTAAAAGATGTTCAGTGTCCCTTATTTCCTTATCAACTAAACTGTCTTTCTCAGATTATCAGAGATGATAAAGAGATCTCTAGATGGCAAATGAGAATATGGTCCATATGGAACCTGGAAGAGAACTTAGAGATCATTTACTCCATTTATGTTTATTTTACAGATGAGGAAACTGAGGCCTAAAGTGGCAAATTGACTTGTCCAAAATTAGATAGTTATTGATGTGGCAGCACTAGGAGTAAAGCTTTGTCATTTAGAAGTAGGCCTGTAAGAATGGCCTCAGAGCTAAACCTTCCTTTCCCCTCCTTCTCCTTTCCTTGGTCAATAGTTACCTTTATATAAGCCACTTGCTGACCATCTTATATTTCCCCTAGTTTCCCTCTTTCCTCTGGCTGGGTTCCAAGCTTGAATCCTAGGACCTCTTGCTCCACCTTCTGGCTCACCCCTCCTTTGCCCCAACCTTGGGATTTCTGGGTCCTCTGCCTGCTCTGTAAACAAAGATAGCCAGTTGTCTTCAGTCTTGCTTATGCTTCTGACGTCTCCCCTCATCCAAAGCCTTAGCACATATAAAAGCATATGTCAGTTGGCTGTTGCTTTTACTTGGGGACTAACCTCTTTGTGAGCTATTCCAGGTTAAGGCCCACATATTATCAATAAATATGCCTTTCTACAATTCAGGGTGTCAGTGAGACTTCTTGCCATAACAATATCAGTTTTTTTTAACTTTGATTCCTGATTCTTTCTATGATATCATATTTGAAGAAAAAGATAGATAAAAGTTTCTGAATGAAGAATTATAAATCACTTGAACATATTTTAAAGAAGATGCTGAATTGTGCACATTCATTATATATTTCAAATGAATGACGAACTTGTGCAGAGACAAGATGGAAGAGTAGAGAGGTACTCAGCTGAACTCTCCCAACATTCCACTTTAGATAAATTTAAAATAATACCTCAAGTCAAATTCTGGAGTGAGAAATGCAATATAAGATCAGAGGAAGAGCTTCTTCTAGTCCAAACCAAATTAAGAGTTCACAAAGAGAGATCTGTGACATAAGGAAAGATGCTAGCTCAGAGTCCATATGGATGAAGCATTGGTGGTAGGGCACAAACCAAAGATGGTAAGAGGACCTCATAGTCAGAAAGAGATTTCAAGGTACTCTTATGTTAGCAACAAATGCTGGATCAGCTCTCATTTGACAAATGCATGCGTATCTTCACTTCTGGATCATACTTTAAGTAAAGAGAAGAATGCTTTCAGTCAAGAAAGGAATTGGGAATCCTTGAGAGATTGTATCATTTCCAGCCAAAAGGGATCAGGGCCTGGAGAGTCAGTATCACTTCCAAAGGATAGAGTCAGGAAGATCAATATCAATTGCATCTCCATGGAATAAGAAGTCTTTCTTCATTAATGACCTGAGATCAAAGATAACAGTGGCAACACTTCTTCCCAGATCATATTCCTAGGAAGTACTGACAATTTTCCAAGCCAAAGATGTCTGAAAAGTCTAGTGCCAAAAAATCTGCAGCTTAATATAGATCCCTTTCACTACTATGCAAGGAGCAGAGCAAAATATTAGCATAACATTCCACACCAAGGAATAGGGTATAAAACAAGAAAATCACATGCAAAAAAAGGAATCTAGACATAACAGTTTACTATGGAGACAAGAATGACCAAGTACAATCTCAGAAGACAATAAAGTCAAAACAAGTTCACACACAACGTAAAAGGAAAAAGAATGTGAATTGAACTCAAACCCAATAAGAATTCCTAGAACTAAATAATATTTACAAAATCAAGTTAGAGTGCTAGAGGGAAAATGAGGAAAACAAATGAAATAAGTAAGTTATGAAAATATAATTAACTGCTTGGTAAAAGAGGCATAAAATATGTTGAAGAAAACAACACCATAAAAACAAAATTGGCCAAATGAAAAAAGTGATACAAAAACTCACTGATTAAAAAATTCTCTAAAAATTAAATTTGATCAAATGGAAAAATAAGTTCAAAAGTACATTGAAGAAAGGAATGTCTTAAAAATTAGAAATGGAAAAGTGGAAGTTAATAACTCCATGAGATAGCAAAATAAAGAGAATGAAAAAAAAAGAAAATGTGAAATATGTCATTAGAAGAACAACTGAGGGGCAATTGGGTAGCTCAGTGGAGTGAGAGTCAGGCCTAGAGACAGGAGGTCCTAGGTTCAAACCCAGCCTCAGCCACTTCCCAGCTGTGTGACCCTGGGCAAGTCACTTGACCCCCATTGCCCACCCTTACCAATCTTCCACCTATGAGGCAATACACCGAAGTACAAGGGTTTAAAAAAAAAGAAGAAGAACAACTGAGTTTGAAAATATATCAAGGAAAGATAATTTAAGAATTTTTAGATTACCTGAAGGCCAAGTAAAAAGAAAAAATATAGACAAAATATTTCTTTTTTCCATTTATTTATTTATTTGTTTGTTTGTTTGTTTATTTATTTATTTTTTATTTAGAATATTTTCTATGGTTACATGATTTGCGATTTCCCCCTCTTTTCCCTCCCTCCTCCTGGAGCTAACAATCAATTCCACTGGGTTATACATGTATCATTGTCTAGACATAGTATTTCAAAAAATTATAAAGGAAATTTGCCCTTATATCCTGGAATCAGAGGATAAGAGGGAAATTGAAAGAATTCAATAATCACCACCTGAAAGACCTCCCAAAATGAAACTGTTAGTGATATTACAGGCAAATTCCAGAGCTTCTCAGTAAAAGAGAGGAAAAAAGGAGGTAGCAAGAAATAATCATTCAAATATTTTGCAAGTACAGGAAGGATAACACAAGATTTAGCAGCTACCATATTATAGGAGTAAAGAACTTGGAACATGATATTTCATAAGGCAAAACAATTGGGATTAAAATCAACAATAATCTGCCCTAAGGGTGGAGCCAAGATGGTGGTGTAGTAGCAGGAGCCTTCTGAATCTTCTTTGAACTTATCAATACAAAACTTCTCAAAAGGACAGAAATCAAAAACAGATGAATAAAGGGGCTCTACAACTGGGCACAGAGTGAAAGGTAGGCAGTGAGTGGAGATTCCCATGCTATAAGAGGGCAAAACTTCACTAATCAAAACTCAAGCTAATCACCCCTATCCCACACCACGTACCTCACCAAATAAAGTAAGGCCAGGCAAATCTCCAAATTCTCAGGGGCTGGCTAAAAGCATTTTTGACTTACCCCTAAGGGCTATGCCAGGCCTTGGAAGCATAACTTGAGGCTGAAGAGGGTCTAGTTTGGGTAGTGGCATGGCTGGTCACAGTTGAGGTAGCAGAGACTGGGAAGATAGCCTCAGGGCAAAATGCTTTAAAGCATGCTGCACAAAGGGCATCACAGATCTACCTGCCCTTACCCAGGCTTCTGACAGAAAAGGGAAGATAATTACATCCTAATAAAAGGCAGTATAGACAAAAGGGAAATATTAGTACTCAACATGTATCCACCAAATGGTATAGCATTCAAATTTTTAAAGGAGAAAATATTGGAGCACAAAGAGGAAATAGATATTAAAAATATACTAGTGGAACACATGAACCCACCTTTATCAGATATAGATAAATCAAACCAAAAAATAAATAAGAAAGAGTTAAGATAGGTGAATGAAATCTTAGGAAAATTGGAGTTAATAGATATATGGATAAAAAAATAAATAAGGACAAAAAGGAATACAAATTTTCAGCAGCACCTGGTACATTGAAAAAGACTGACCATGTACTAGGGCTTAAAAACATGGGAAATGAATTCAAAAAAGCAGAAATAATAAGTGAAAACTTTTCAGATCATAATGTAATAAAAATTATTAGTAAGGGTACTTGGAGAGGCAAATAAAAAATTATTTGGAAATTAAATAATATGATTCTCCAAAATTGATTAAAGAACAAATCATAGAAATAATTAATAATTTCATTGAAGAGAATGACAATGATGAGACATCATATCAAAGTCTATGGGATGCAGTGAAAGCAGTACTCAGGGGGAAAATTATATCCTTGAGTGTATATATTAACAAATTAGGGAAGGCAGATCAGTGAATTGGGTGTGCAAATTAAAAAAAAAAAACTAGACGGATAAAAAATTTAAAATCCCAAGATTAAAACTAAATTTGAGGGGGCAGCTGGGTAGCTCAGTGGAGTGAGAGTCAGGCCTAGAGACAGGAGGTCCTAGGTTCAAACCTGGCCTCAGCCACTTCCCAGCTGTGTGACCCTGGGCAAGTCACTTGACCCCCATTGCCCACCCTTACCAATCTTCCACCTATGAGACAATACACCAATGTACAAGGGTTTAAAAAAAACAAACTAAATTTGAAATCCTAAAAAAAGGAAAATTATTAAAATTAAAAGTAAAAGTACTATTGAATTAATAAATAAGACTAGAAGCTGGTACTTTGAAAAAAATAAAATTGATAAAGTAAAGGTTAATCCAACAAAAAGAAGAAAGAAGAATACCTAATTAATAGTATCAAAGATGAAAAGGGAAACCTCACCTCTAATGAAGAGAAAATTAAGGCAATCATTAAAAACTATTTTGCATAATTACATGGCAATAAATAAGGCAATCTAGGTGATATAGATGAACATTTACAAAAACATAAATTGCATAGATTAACAGCAGAAGAAATAGAATATATAAATAATCCTATATCAGAAAAAAGAAATTGAACAAGCCATTAAAGAACTCCCTAAGAAAATATCCACAGGGCCAGATGTATTAACAAGAGAATTCTATCAAACATTCAAATAACAACTAATCCCAGTACTATAAAAACTATTTGTCAAAATAAGCAAAGGAGTTCTTCCAAATTCCTTTTATGACAGAAATATAGTACTGATTCCAAAGCCAGGCAGATCAAAAACAAAGAAAGAAAACTATAGACCAATCCCCTTAATGAACATAGATGCAAAAATCTGAAATAGAACACTAGCAAAAAGACTCTAGTAAGTGATCATGAAGGTTATCATAGGTGGGATTACAGGTGGGATTTATATGAAGAATGCAAGAGGGTTCACTGTTAGGAAGACATGCACATAACTGACCATATCAACAATCAAACCAACAAAAATCAGATTATCCCAATAGATGCAGAAAAAGCCTTTGACAAAGTACAACACTCATTCCCATTGAAAACACTAGAAAGTATAGGGATACAAGGACCTTTCCTAAAAATAATAAACAGTATGTATTTAAAACCATCAGCAAGCATCATTTGCAATGGGGACAAACTAGAAGAATTCCCAATAAGATCAGGCATGAAACAAGGATGTCCATTATCACCTCTATTATTTAACATGGTACTAGAAACACTAGCAGTAGCAATTAGAGAAGAAAAAAAGAAATTAAAGGTATTAAAATAGGCAATGAGGAAACTAAGCTATCACTCTTTGCAGATGATATGGTGGTCTACTTAAAGAATCCAGAAAATCAACTAAAAAGCTAGTGGAAATAATGAACAACTTTAGCAAAATTGCAGGACACAAAATAAACTCATATAAATCATCAGCATTTCTATATATTTCCAACATATACTGGCATCAAGAGTTAAAAAGAGAAATTCCATTTAAAATCACCTTAGACAATATAAGATACTTAGAAATCTGTCTACCAAGACAAACGCAGGAATTATATGAACACAACTACAAAACACTCCACACAATCAAAACTAGATTTAAACAATTGGAAAATCATTAATTCCTTATGGTAGGCAGAACTAACAATAAAAATGGCAATCCTACCCAAATTAATTAATTTATTTAGTGCCATACCTGTCAAAGTACCAAAAATCTTTTTACAAAAGATCAAGTATATCATGGGAAATAATGAAGGAAAAAAAGCGAAAGAAGGGCCCCTAGCAGAACCAGATCTTAAACTGTATTATAAAGCAGTAGTAATCAAAACAATAAGGTACTGGTTAAGACACAGAAGGGAGTATCAGTGGAATAGACTTGGGGTAAATAACCTTAGCAAGACAATGTATGATAAATGCAAAGAGATGAACTTTTGGGACAAAAATCCACTATTTAACAAAAACTGCTAGGAAAATTGAAAAACAGTATCAGAGACATTAGATTTAGATAAACATCTCACACCTATACCAAGATAAATTCAGAATGGGTGAATAACTTGAATATAAAAAGAAGGAAACTATAAATGAATGAGGTGAACATATGATAGCATACCTATGGGAAGAGAAAGACTTTAAGAACAAGCAAGACATAGAAAATGTTACAAAGCATAAAATAAGTTCAATTATATTAAATTAAAAAGGTTTTGTACAAACAAAACCAATGAAATCAAAATTAGAAGGGGAAATAGCAATTTGGGAAAAATATTTATAACAAAAACCTTTGACAAATAACTAATTACTCAAATTCATAAGGAACTAAATCAATTGTACAAAAAAGCAAGCCATTCCCTAATTAAGTATTGACATGAATAAGACATGAATAGACAATTTTCAGATAAAGAAATCAAAACTATCAATAAGCACATGAAAAAGTGTTATAAATATCTTATAATTAGATAAATGCAAATCAAAACAACTCTGAGGTACAACGTCACACCTAGGAGTTTGGCTAACATGACATCAATGGAAATTAATAAATGTTACAGAGGATGTGACAAAATTGGTATATTAATGCATTGCTGAGGGAGCTGTGAATTGATCCAACCATTTTGGATGGCAATTTGGAACTATGCGCAATAGGCTTTAAAAGACTGTCTGCCTTTTGATCCAGCCATAGCACTGCTTGGTTTTTACCCCAAAGAGATAATAAGGAAAAATATTTGTACAAAAATATTTATAGCTGTGCTCTTTGTGATGGCAAAAAACTGGAAAATGAGGGGATGCCCTTCTATTGGGGAATGGCTAAACCAATTGTGGTATCTGTTGGTGATGGAATACTGTTGAGCTCAAAAGAATAATGAACTGGAGGAAATCCATGTGAACTGGAATGATCTCCAGGAACTGATGCAGAGTGAAGAAGAAGAACAAGGAGAACCTTATACACCAAAATGGATACACTGTGTCACAATCGAATGTAATGGAATTTTCTATTAGTAGAAATGCAACAATCCAGGACAATTCTAAAAGATTTATGAGAAAGAATGCTATCCACATCCAGAGAAATTATTGTAGGAGCAGAAACACAGAAGAAAAACAATTGCTTGCTCACATGGGTCGATGGAGATATTATTGGAGATGTAGACAGTAAGTGATCAATGTAATTTCAAATATTAATAATGTGGAAATTGTTCTTGATCATTGACACATGTAAAACCCAGTGGAATTTCTCATTGGCTATGGGAGGTGGATGGGATGAGAGGAGGGGAAGAACATGAATCTTGTAACTATGGGAAAACATTCCAAATTAATTAAATAAAAATTTTCAATTAAAAAATATCACATGAAAAAGTGTTCTAAATCTCTCATGATTAGAGAAATACAAATCCAAACAGCACTGAGGTACTGTCACATTTAGAAGATTGGCCAATATGATAGTAAAGGAAAATAATAAATATTTGACAGCTTCTGGCAAAATCAGGAAACTATCGCATTGCTGGTGGAGTTGTGAATTAATCCAGTCATTCTGGAAGGTAATTTGGAATTATGAGCAAAGAGCCTTAAGTGAATGTATACTCCTTGATCCAGTAATACCACTATTAGGTTGGTACACAAAAGAGACAATAAGGAAAAATACTTGAACAAAAATATCCATAGCCTCACTGTTTGTGGTGGCGAAAAAATTGGAAAATGAAGGATTATGAAGGGTTATCTCTCAACTGGGGAATGTCTCAACAAATTGTGGTATATGATTGTGATTGAATGCTATTATGTTGTAATGAATGATAATCTAGACAATTTATTTATGAACTGGGAGAACCTAAATGATCTAATGCAGAGAGAAATGAGTAGAACCAGGAGAACATTGTACACAGAAATTAAAACATTGTGGAAAAATATAACGTAGTGGATTTTTCTACCAGTAGCAATGCAACAAGTCAGGAATATCCTGAAGGACTTAGATAAAGGATGCTATCCACATTGAGAGAAAGAACTATGAGAGTCAAAATGCAGAAAAGAAATATGTGACATGACTTATCACATGTATACATAGGTATGTGATTTAGGGTTTGGGCTTTAAAAGATCTCTCTATAGCAAAAATAAAAAATATGGAAATAGTTATCAAGTGATAACGTTTGTACAACCCAATGGAATTACTTGTCGGTTCTGGGAGGAGGGGGAAGAGGGGAAGGAGAGAAAATGAATCATGGAAACATGGAGAAAAAAATAAAATGAAATGAAATGAAATGAAAAGCAAAAGTTTCTTCATAACAACAACAAAAAAACCCACAATACTCTGCCCATCAAAACTGACTATAATCCTTTGAGGGAAAAATAAATAATTCAATAGAGGATTTTCAAGAATTTCTGATAAAAATGTAAGAGATAAATACTCAACTAGATTTCAAAGTTCAAAAATCAAAAGAAACATAAAACAGAACGCATGAAATGGAAACCATAAGAGATTCAATAAATTTAAAATGTTTGCCTTTCAATATAGGAAAATAAAATGTGTATCTTATAAGAATGCATCATTAGTGAAGTTAGAAGGATTCTTCAAAGAAATAGAGTGTGAGAGAGTGAGGTGTCTGGGATGATTTAAAAATAGGTAAAACAGAAAAGAGGAATGTTCTGGGACAAGATAGAAGAAATAAGAAGAATGGGGGAAATTATCTCACAAAAGGAGGATTTGGCAAGAAAATATTTACAGTGGAAAGGAAAGTGTGCAGGAAGGTGGTCAATATTTGAACCTCACTTTCATCTAAATAGGTTTAAAAGGGAAATATATTTATATATTCACTGGATAATAGAAATCTATCTTGTAGGGAAATCTGGAAGGCAAGAGTATAAAGAAAGGAGGATGATAAAAGTAAGGGTAGATGAAGGAAAGCAATAGTCAGAATGAGGAAAAGGATAAAAAGAGAAAGGATAAACAAGAAAATCTCCATGGAGTAGAATGCACAGTTAGTAATCATAACTATAAATATGAATGAATGGATTAGAAATCAGAATACAATAATACATTTTCCAAAGAAAAACAGAGCAAAGAGTGACACAGTTTTAAAATAAAAATCTGATGTAGACTCTATTGTACTTCATATGAAGTAAAAAAGTCAAGGCAGTGACAATGATCTCTGAAAAAAGCAATGGTAAAAACTAATCTAGTTAATGGAAGTAAGCAGGAAAACTACATCTTGCTAAAAGTAACCATAGAAAATGACACAATATGAATATTAACATATATGTAGCAATGAGAATATCCAATTTTCTAAAGAAAAATTAAAGGAATGACAAGGGAAAATAGTAGAACTATAATTGTGCATGACTTTAATTTTACCTTTTCAGAGTTATATAAGTTTAACCATAAAATAAATAAGAAAGTAATCAAGGAGAAGAATAGATTTTTTAGAAAAGTTTGATATCAATCTAAAGAAAATTCAATTGGGAAGAAAAAGGAGTATTTTTAGCTGTATATGGAATCTTTACAAAATTTAATTATGCATTAGAGCATAAAAAACAAAAACAGAAAATAAGAAATATTAAATAGAACCTTTTAAGATCACAATACAAGAAAAAATATATTTAATAAAAGGTCATGGAAACAGACTAAAAGTTAATTGGGAACTAAATATTCTAATTCTAAACAATGTTTTGGCTAAAAAACCAAATCCTAGAAACAATTATTTCATTAAAGAGAATGACAATATTGAGAAAACATTAAAAAAATTGTGGGATACTGTGAAAGCAATACTTAAGGGGAAATGTATACTCCCAAATGTATACATTTGTACATCAATAATATAAAGAAGAGAAAAATGAATTGACCCTTCAATTAGGAAACAACTATTAAAACGACAAATAAAGAATTCCCAATAAAATATCAAAATGGAAATCCTGAAAATCAAGAGATGAATAAAATTCAAAGTAAAAATACCATTGAACTAATAACCAAAACGTACAGCTG
The DNA here is from genome assembly GCF_016433145.1 of Gracilinanus agilis. Classification (NCBI taxonomy): domain Eukaryota; kingdom Metazoa; phylum Chordata; class Mammalia; order Didelphimorphia; family Didelphidae; genus Gracilinanus; species Gracilinanus agilis. Next base: position 378,419,164 of record NC_058131.1, on the reverse strand, counting down.
GTTTCATGAAAAAATATATATAAATAAACTTTTGGTTCTCTTAGTTAGGAAAAGAAAGAAAAAAACCAAATAGTATCAAAAATGAAAAGGACAAATACATAATTAATGATGATAAAATTAAAGCAAATATTAAGAATTATTTTACCCAATCATATGCTAATAAAAAAAGTAGCTGGATAGGTCATTTGATAGATCACTGGACCTTGAATCAGGAAGACCTCAGTTCAAATCTTGACCCTTGGTAAGTGACTTTACCCTGTATCTCTCAGTTTCCTTATCTGTAAAATGAACTGGAGAAGGAAATGGCAAAACCTTTCAATATACTTACCAAGGAAATTCCTTGGATTTTATTGTTATGCTGTGTTCTCCACTAGGTCACAAAGAGTTACCAATGATGGAATGATTGATCAAAAAGAACAATGCCAATATAAATAGTAATCTAAATGAAATGTATATATGTATTTGTCAGATTAAAAGAAAAGGAAATAGAATGTTTTTGAGACTTTTCTTAGAAAAAAATGAACCAGCCTTCAATGAGCTCCTTAGGAAACCAGGTGAATTCTCAAATGAATTCTAACAAATATTTATGAAACAATTAATCCTAGCACTACATAAAGTACTTGAAAAAATTGGAGAAGAATCTTGAAAATTCCTTTAATGACTTAAATATGGTTTTGATACTTAATCCACAGAGAATATTGATGCAATTTTTAAAACAAAAACAAGCAAGGATCTTACAGTAATATTTAACAAAGATCATATATCATGACTATATCAGATTTAAAACAGAAGTGGAGAGTTGGTCCAATATAAGGAAAATAATGACCACAATTGAGTTTATCAATAACAAAAACAAAAATTATGATTACATAAATAGCCAAAGAAAAAAGTGATTGACAAAATTACACAGCATTCCTATTAAAAGCACTGCAAAGGGACAGATAGGTATCTCAGTGGATTGAGAGCCAGCTCTAGAGACCGGAGGTCCTAGGTTCAAATCTGGTCTCAGATACGTCTGAGCTATATGACCCTGGGCAAGTCACTTGACCCCCATTGCCAACCCTTACCACTCTTCCACCAAGGAGCCAATACACAGAAGTGACCAATAAGGAAGTGTGTTTTGCATGATAATAAAAATGATAATTAGTAAAACTTAGACAAAGTAAACAAAACACAATAAACCATAGATAATATAACATTTTTAAATTGTCGATATATGGTCCATAGGATTGCTTAAGTATAGATTGGAGTTTTGGTCTCTATTGTCTCAATTTGAATTTGATATAGCTGCCTCAATGGACCTAGCACATGGTTGGTATTTTTGAAAGTATTGCTGGTTCATTAGTACATAAACATAATCCTAAATTTTCTTTGATTCAAAAACAGATATATCAGGCAGCTGGATAACTGAGTGGATTGAGAGTCAGGCCTAGAGATGGGAGGTCCTAAGTTCAAATATGGCCTCAGACACTTCCCAGCTGTGTGACCCTGGGAAAATCACTTGTCCCCCCATTGCCTACCCTTACCACTCTTCTGCCTTGGAGCCAATACTCAGTATTGACTCAAAGATGGAAGATAAGGGTTTAAAAAAAAGCACTGCAAAGGAATCAATGGAATGTTAAAATAAGCACAAGTAATATCTAAGTACAAGTATGAGCAATCATTATCTGTAATAGAGATAACCTTGAAGACATCACAATAGTATTGAAAGTGAATCAGGAATGACCATTATCATCCCTATTATTCAATATTATAATAGAAATGCTACCTAAAGCAATAAAAAAGAAAAAAAAAGAAATTGAAGGCATAAAAAGAGGCAATATGAAAATATTAAACTGCACGAATTAAAGTACAAATTGATCACCCATCCTTCACATCATCTACTGAACCACAGTTAGAGGGAAAGCAGAGGTAATCTTTAAATTCTCAGAGGCTGGCTGAAAGCACCACAGACTTACCTCTGAGGGAGTACAAGGCCTTGGCAGGATAATTCCAGGCTGAAGAGTCCGAAGCTTGGGCAGAAACACAGCTGGCCACAGCTGAGTCAGCAGGGTATCGGGAGATAGCCTCAGAACAAAATACACAGTAAAGCTGGAAATCCAAGATGAGGCAGCTAAGGAAGATAGCCTCATGGCAAAACACCTTAAAACTCATGCTACACAAAGAACATCACAGATCTAACTACACTCGCTCAGGATTCTGACAGGGAAAGAAAGATACAACCAAGGCAAAGCTCTGCAAGAAAGCAATGACCAACAACATGCAGGAAACCCACTTCACCAGTGGATAAAGGAATAAGCAACAGGAAAAAAAAGCTCTTGGCCCTGGATAATTTCTATGGAGAAAAAGAACAAAATACATAAGCAACAGCAGAGAGTGAAAAATAAGAAACAGAATGGTTGAACAAATTGTGGTATCTGTTGGTGATGGAATACTATTGTACTCAAAGGAATAATAAACTGGAGGAATTCCATGTGAACTGGAATGACCTCCAGGAACTGATACAGAGAAAAGGAGCAGAGCCAGGAGAACATTATACACAGAGACTGATACACTGTGGTAAAATAGAATGTAATGGACTTCTGTACTAACAGCAATGCAATGACCCAGGACAACTCTGAGGGATTTATGGAAAAGAATGCTACCCACATTCAGAGGAAGAACTACAGGAGTGGAAACACAGAAGAAAAACAACTGCTTGAACACATAGGCTGATTGGACGTGATTTGGGAAGTAAACTCTAAACGACCACCCTAGTACAACTATCAATAATATGGAAATAGGTCTTGATTGATGACACATGAAGAAACTAGTGGAAATGCATGTTGGCTATGGGGGTTGGGGGTTTGAGGGGGGAAGAGTAAGAAGATGAATCATGTAACCTTGGAAAAAATTGTTTCCTAAAAAATAAAATTAAAAAAAAATTAAAATTAAAAAAATGTTTGACTTTAGAAAGACCCAAGTTCAAATCCTACCTCTGGCACAAATTGACTTTTTGGGCAGCTGGGTAGCTCAGTGGATTGAGAGTCAGACCTAGAGACAGGATGATCCTTGGTTCAAATCTGGCCTCAGACACTTCCCAGCTGGGTGACCCTGGGCAAGTTATTTGTCCCCCATTGCCCACCCTTATCACTTTTCCACCTAGAAGCCAATACACAGAAGTTAAGGGTTTTTTAAAAAATTGACTTTGTGACCATTGGCAAGTCATTTAATCTCTCATTGCTCCAAACAGATCTATAATATCCTATGTTGCAGGTAAGTTAGAAATTAGCATCAATGGAAAGAATTTCCATTTCAGAAGGTTACCACTTGAATTAATTAAAAGTCAGGATGAAAAAGAAATAGGAAGTTATTTGTTTTCATATCAACTTAGAAAGGTTTATATCTTGCCTTGATTTCTAGGTGTAATATTGACTAGGTGTAACAATTAGAATGATTAAATATTCATTTTTTATATGCCAGTATATGTTTGATAGATGACCATCTGTTTGCCATCATCAGTGCTTTTGGCATTTTGCTAGGCTCATAATAGGTACTTAATGAATATTTATTGATTGATCAATACCAGAACAGAGATATTTTGAGTTTCTATTTAATGGTATCATGATATATGAAGGAACAAAACACTGAGATTTGCTTTATGATTACCTAACTTTGGGACTATGCCCAAGAACTGTAATTTTATTATTAAATTTTTTTTGTTTGTTTTAAACCCTTAACTTCTGTAAATTAGCTCATAGGTAGAAGAGTGGTAAGGGTGGGCAATGGGGGTCAAGTGACTTGCCCAGGGTCACACAGCTGGGAAGTGTCTGAGGCCGGATTTGAACCTAGGGCCTCCCGTCTCTCGGCCTGGCTCTCAATCCACTGAGCTACCAAGCTGCCCCGAGGAACTGCAGTTTTTAAATTTTGTCTTTGAATCTCAATTATCTGGCACATATCTTATTTGTACATTTTTTAAAGTTTTCTTCTTCCTTTAACACCGTGTGTGCCTCAAGACAAGGGGCTATTGTAATCTCTTTCACTGTAACTCAATGTTTAACATAATGTGGGAAACATAGTTTGGCACTTAATAGTTGTTTGTTGATTGATTGGCACATAGCAGTCTCTTACTAAATGTCAACTGACTGACATTGGATCCTGAGGCAAATTTTCAAATTCTATATACTTGTTGTAAAGATATATTTTCCTTGGGAATTTAGTATATCCACAATAATCTTGGATATACTTGCGTTTAAGTAATAAACCTTAACGATTTAAAAAACAAAACAGAAAAATAAGCAAACACATCCAAACTTTCCAAAAGAAGGGAAATTAGTCATAAACTTTCGAGGAACTCAGAAAGGAGTTCAAGAACCAAGTAAGAAAGAAATAAGAAAAATGCAAAGAAAGGTGGGAAAAAGAAATGAAAGTAAAACAAAAAGAAAATAAAACAAAATCTTTGCAGAAAATATTATGGTGTAGAGAATCAACTTAAAAAAACTAATAAAAACAATTATCAACTCTAGCAAAATTTGCATGTTTTAAAATGAGCAGACAAAAATCATATACTCTCAAAAAAACAGCATAAAGAAATAGAAAGATAATTTTTTCTGTTTTTTTTATTTTTATTTTTGGAAAAAATTTTCCATGGTTACATTATTTGTGTTTTTACTTTACCGTTCACCCCCCAAAACCCCCTCCCCACTCCCCAATAGCTAACTCTCATTTCCACTGGTTTTAACATGTGTGGTCAGTTAAGACTTATTTATATATTATTGATAGTTACAATGGTGTGGTCTTTTTGGGTCTACATCCCAAATCATGTCCTCATCAACCCAAGTGTTCAAGTAGTTGTTTTCTTCTATGTTTCCACTCCTGTAGTTCTTCTTCTGAATGTGGGTAGTGTTCTTTTCCATAAATCCCTCAGAATTGTCTTGGGTCATTGCACTGTTGCTAGTACAAAAGTCCATTACATTCAATTTTACCACAGTGTATCAGTCTCTGTGTACAATGTTCTTCTGGTTCTGCTCCTTTCACTCTGCATCAATTTCTGGAGGTATTTCAAGTTCACATGGAATTCCTCCAGTTTATTATTCCTTTGAGCACAATAATATTCCATCACCAGCATACACCACAGTTTGTTCAGGCATTCCCCAATTGAAGGATATACCCTTGCTTTCTAGTTTTTTGCCACCACAAAGAGTGCAGCTATAAATATTTTTGTGCAAGTATGTTTATTTATGATCTGTTTGGGGTAAAATCCCAGCAATGGTATGGCTGGATCAAAGGGCAGGCAGTCTTTTATCGCTCTTTGGGTATAGTTCCAAATTGCAAGCCAGAATGTTTGGATCAGTTCACAACTCCACCAACAGTGCATTAATACCCCTATTTTGCCAAATCCCCTCCAACATTCATTACTCTCCCCTGCTATCATATTAGCCAATTTTCTAGGTGTGAGGTGGTACCTCAGAGTTGTTTTCATTTGCATTTCTCTGATTATTAGAGATTTAGAACACTTTCTCATGTGCTTATTGATAGTTTTGATTTCTTTACCTGAAAATTGTCTATTCATATCTCTTGCCCATTTATCAATTGGGGAATGGCTTGATTTTTTAGCTCCTTGTATATTTGAGTAATTAGACCTCTGTCAGAATTTTTTGTTATAAAGATTTTTTCCCAGTTTGTTGTTTCCCTTCTGATTTTGGTTGCATTGTTTTTGTTTGTACAAAACCTTTTTAATTTAATATAATCAAACTTATTTATTTTACATTTTGTAATTTTCTCTACCTCTTGCTTGGTTTTAAAATCTTTCCTTTCCCAGTGATCTGACAAGTATATTATTCTGTGTTCACTTAACTTATTTATAGTTTCCCTCTTTATATTCAAGTCTTTCACCCATTCTGAATTTATTTTCATGTAGGGTGTGAGATGTTGATCTAAACCTAATCTCTCCCATATTGTTTTCCAATTTTCCAAGCAGTTTTTGTGAAATAGTGGATTTTTGTCCCAAAAGTTGGGCTCTTTGGCTTTATCATACACTGTCTTGCTGATTTCACTTACCCCAAGTCTACTCCACTGATCCTTATATCTCTTAGCCAGTACCATATTGTTTTGATGACTGCCGCTTTATAGTATAGCTTAATATCTGGTACTTCTAAGCCAGTTTCCTTCATGTTTTTTTTTCATTATTTTCCTTGATATTCTTTTTTTTTAATATTTGTTGGGATGAATTTATTCTGGATTTCTTTGAGCATAGTGAAAGAATGGGGAATAAGATCAAGGTAAAAAGGGCATCTGGGTCGATATTGTGGAGAGCTGATGATGCTCCTGAAGAGATACTGAAAGATTTTGAGTGAGATGATCAGACTTCCACCAAAAGCTGTCCTTTGAACAGGACTCCATCATGACTTCAGGAAATTTCGTCATCTGGATTCTCATGAAGCCTCTTCAGAATTCTCTGACCCTTGATTGTAGTTTTAGAGAGTTTGGCAAAGGTCTTCTCCAAATGCCTCAATTTAAAGAGAGCTTTAATGTCAATCATCTCTTCAGTGCCTACCAGTTTCACTTTTGGCCTGCATGTAAACAGGACCTTGGAGTTGTGGTGCCTTCTTCATCTCCCATTCTCCCTTGCTTCATTCCCTTTTTTAAAATTTTTAAACATTTATTAATATTCATTTTTAACATGCTTACATGATTCATGCTCCTACTTTCCCCTTCACCCCACCGTTCTATCCCCACCCATGGCCAATGCACATCTCCACTGGTTTTAACATGTGCCATCTATCAAGACCCATTTCCAAATTGTTGATAGTTGCATTGGTGTGGTAGTTTTGAGTCTACATCCCCAATCATGTCCACTTCAACCCATGTGTTCAAGGAATTGTTTTTTTATGTGTTTCTTCTCCTGCAGTTCTTCCTCTGAATGTGGGTAGTGTTCATTACCGTAAGTTCCTCATAACTGTCCTATGTCATTGCATTGCTGCGGGTACAGAAGTCCATTACATTCAATTTTACCATAGTATATCAGTCTCTGTGTACAATGTTCTTTTGGCTCTGCTCCTTTTGCTCTACATAAGTCCCTAGAGGTCATTCCATTTCACCTGGAACTCCTCTAGTTTATTATTCACTTTTGCACAATAGTATTCCATCACCAGGATATATCACAGTTTGTTCAGCCATTCCCCAATTGAAGGGCATTTCCAGTTCTTTGCCACCACGAAAAGCCCAGCTATAAATATTTTTGTACAAGTCTGTTTATCTATTACCTCTTTGGGGTACAAAACCAACATTGGTATGGCTGGATCAAAGGGCAGGCAGTCTTTTATAGCCCTTTGAGCATAGTTCAAAATTGCCAGTCAGAATGGTTGGATCAGTTCACAACCCCACCAGCAATGCATTAATGTCCCAATTTTGTCACTTCTCCTCCAGCATTCATTACTCTCCCCTTCTTTCATTTTAGCCAATATGCTAGGTGTGAGGTGATACCTCAGAGTTGTTTTGATTTGCATTTCTCTAATTATTAAAGATTTAGAACACTTTCTCATGTGCTTATTGATACTTTTGATTTCTTTACCTGAAAATTGCCTATTCATGTCTCTTGCCCATTTTTCAATTGGGGAATGGCTTGATTTTTTATACAATTGATTTAACTCCTTGTATATTTGAGTAATTAGACCCCTATCAGAGTTTTTTGTTATAAAGATTTTTTCCCAATTTGTTGTTTCCCTTCTGATTTTGACTAAGTTGTTTTTGTTTGTACAAAAGCTTTTTAGCTTAATATAATCAAAAACATTTAATTTACATTTTGTAATTTTCTCTAGCTCTTGCTTGGTTTTAAAAACTTTCCTTTCCCAGAGAGCTGACAAGTATAAATATTTTGTGTTCCCTTAAGTTATTTATAGTTTCCCTCTTCTTATTCAAGTCATTCACCCATTCTGAATTTATCTTGGTGTAGGGTGTAAGATGTTGATCTAAACCTAATCTTTCCCATATTGTTTTCCAAATTTCCCAGCAGTTTTTGTCAAATAATGGATTCATGCCCCAAAGGTTGGGCCCTTTGGGTTTATCATACACTGTCTTGCTGATGTCACTTACCCCAAGTCTATTCCACTGATCTTCCCTTCTATCTCTTAGCCAGTACCATATTGTTTTGATGACTGCTGCTTTATAGTATAGTTTAATATCTGGTACTGCTAGGCCCCCTTCCTTCACATTTTTTTCATTATTTCCCTTGATATTCTTGATCTTTTGTTATTCCAAATGAAATTTGTTATAGTTTTTCCTAATTCAGTAAAGAAGTTTTTTGGTAGTTTGATAGGTATGGTGCTAAATAGGTAAATTAATTTGGGTAGAATGGTTATTTTTATTATGTTAGCTCCTCCTACCCATGAGCAATTAATGGCTTTCCAATTGTTGAGATCCAGTTTTATTTGTTTGGAAAGTGTTTTGTAGTTGTTTTCGTATAATTGCTGTGTTTGTTTTGGTAGATAGATTCCTAAGTATTTTATATTGTCTAGGGTGATTTTAAATGGTGTTTCTCTTTCTACCTCTTACTGCTGTGATGTATTGAAAATATGTAGAAATGCTGATGATTTATGTGCATTTATTTTGTATCCTGCAACTTTACTAAAGTTGTTGATTATTTCTACAAGCTTCTTAGTTGACTCTCTAGGATTTTTTATGTATACCATCATATCATCTGAAAAGAGTGATAGCTTAGTGTCCTCATTGCCTATTTTGATACCTTCATTTTCTTTTTCTTCTCTAATTGCTACTGCTAGTGTTTCTAGTACTATGTGGAATAGTAGAGGTGATAATGGGCATTCTTGTTTCACTCCTGATCTTATTGGGAAGGCTTCTAATTTATCCCCATTACATATAATGCTTGTTGATGGTTTTAGGTATATACTGTTTATTATTTTTAGGAAAGGTCCTTCTATTCCTATATTTTTCAGTGTTTTCAATAGGAATGGATGCTGTATTTTGTCAAAGGCTTTTTCAGCATCTATTGAAATAATCATGTGATTTTTGTTTGTTAGACTGTTGATATAGTCAATTATGTGGATGGTTTTCCTAATGTTGAACCATCCTTGCATTCCTGGTATAAATCCCACCTGATCATGGTTGATGATCTTCGTAATTACTTGCTGGAGTCTCTTTGCTAGTATACTATTTATGATTTTTGCATCTATGTTCATTAGGGAGATTGGTCTGTAGTTTTCTTTCTCTGTTTTTGACCTACCTGGCTTTGGAATCAGTACCATATTTGTGTCATAAAAGGAATTTAGTAGGACTCCTTCTTTGCTTATCATATCAAATAATTTGCATGGTATTGGGATTAGTTGCTCTTTGAATGTCTGATAGAATTCACTCGTGAATCCATCAGGTCCTGACAATTTTTTCTTAGGGAGTTCTTTGATGGCTTATTCAATTTCTTTTTATGATATGGGATTATTTACATATTCTATTTCTTCTGCTGTTAATCTAGACAATTTATATTTTTGTAAATATTCTTTCATATCTCCTAAAATGTTATATTTGTTGCCATATAATTGGGCTAAATAGTTTTCAATGATTGCCTTAATTTCCCCTTCATTAGAGGTGAGGTCTCCCTTTTCATCTTTGATACTGTCAATTTGGTTTTCTTCTTTCCTTTCTATCCCCTCCTTTGTTATTCCCCCTTTTTTATTTTTAAAGGCCTAATGAATTCCCTCCCCTTTCTTCCCCCTTGCCTTTTTTGACCTCCCCACTCCCCTCCTCCCCTTGGTTTATCCCTTCCGACTTTATCAATAGGGTTAGATAGAGTTTTTTATACCAATGGATAATATAGCTACTCTTCCCTGTCTGGGTTGATTGCACTGAGAGTAAGGCTTAAATATTACCTCTTAATGCTCTCTTCCTCTCCTTCTTATAATAGTATTTGTTGCCTCCTCTTCCCATGCCCTCTTTGTGTGTAATAGAGTATCCTATTTTTCTTATTCACTCTAGTTTCTCTTGGTATCCCCTACTATTCACCCCCCTCTTTCCCACTCCCCATGTCATCTTAGACCATTTGGTATTCCGTCCTCTCCCTATGAATTATTCTTCTGATTACTATGATAGTGAATACTATAATAGTGAATAGAGTTCACTACAGAGAATTATACATAGCATTTCTCCACATAAGAATACAGATAATTAGATCTTATTGTAGCCCTTAAAGAGTCAAAGTTAAAAAATTATGAGTTTTCTTTCCCCTCTGTTTCTTATTTACCTTTTCATCTTTCTCTTGATTTTTGTGTTTGGATATCAAACTTTCCATTTAGCCCTGGTCGTTTCTGTGCAAATACTTGGAAATCTACAATTTTGTTAAATGCCCATACTTTCCCCTGGAAGTATATAGTCAGTTTTGATGGGTAGTTGATCCGTGGTTGCAGGCCCAGTTCTCTTGCCTTTCTGAATATCATATTCCAAGCCTTGCGGTCTTTTAGCTTGGAGGCTGCCAGATCCTGTGTGATCCTGATTGGTTTTCCTTGATATTTGAATTGTCTCTTTCTGGCTTCTTGTAAGATTTTTTCTTTTACCTGGAAGCTCTTAAATTTGGCTATTATATTCTTGGGCGTTGTCCTTTCTTGGTCTGGTGTAGAGGGTGATTTATGGATTCTTTCAATGTCTATATTGCCCTCTTGTAGAACTTCAGGGCAATTTTGCTAAATAATTTATTTTAGTATGGAGTCCAAGTTTCTATCAATTTCTGCTTTTTCTGGAAGACCAATGATTCTGAAATTGTCTCTTCTAGCCATGTTTTCTTGATCTGTCACTTTCTCTTTGAGGTATTTCATGTTTCCTTCTATTTTATCGGTCTTTTGACTTTGTTTTATTTGTTCTTGTTGTCTTGAGAGATCATTAGCTTCTAATTGCTCAATTCTGGCCTTTAGGGACTGGTTTTCAGTTATAATCTTTTGGTATTCCTTTTCAATCTGGTCATTTCTGGTCTTCAGTTGACGTGCCTCACTTTCCAATTGTGAAATTCTGCTGTTTAAACCGTTATTTTCTTGCCAGATCTCTTCCAACTTTTTCATCATCTCAGATTTGAACTCTTCAATAACTTGTGACAAGTTTTCATTATTTTGCGAAGGTTTGGATATGATTTTTTTTTGTTACCCTCTGTTGTCTGGATTTTCTCTGTGTAAAAGTTGCCGAGTGTTCCAGAGTTCTTCTTGGTAATCTTTCTCTTCTGGGGTTCACAATTTTGGCTTGCCATTGTTGTTAGCCCAGCTCCTTCTGTGCTGTATCTTCACACTCAGGGTCTGTCTAGGTTCCCGAGGTCTCAGGTCCTGTTGTTCTCGGTGTTGTCCCTGGTCTGCCCCTCTGCCCGAGGCTCCTTCAAGAATCTCAGGGCACTGCTTCCACTGGCGTGCTCCCACTGCATGCTCCCGTCTGCACAGGGTCCCCACTCACAGTCCAAGCCTGCACTTGAGATCCTTGTCCAGACCTAGGGCAATGCCTTCACCCGCACAGATGCTCAGTAAAGTCTATGCATGTTCTTTGGCCTCTTGGGGTCCTAAGTCTTGCTGCTCTCAGGAACAAGCCCTGGAGCTGCCAGGGACTAAATGGGTGCCCCAAACCTGCTTTAACTCTTGTGCACTGGTCTCTGAGCTGTATGTGGTATGGGGGGTGGGGGAGAGGCTTCTTCCTCTTGCATTTTAGTGAGAGCTGTTTCACTCCTTTATAGAGTGGAAATGCCCCGATTCCACGTACCTTCAATGCTGTACCCTGTTGTGGGGTCCCTTCATTCGTCTGGATTCGTTTTTTAAGTCCCCTTAAGGAGTCCTGTATGCTTCGGTTAGGAGAGATCAAGCAGTTTTGCTCCTTATTCTGCCACCATCTTAACTGGAAGACTCTACTTCATCTCCCTTAATATTCTTGATCTTTTGTTATTCCAAATAAACTTTGTTATATTTTTTTCTAATGCATTAAAAAGGTTTTTTAATTTGATAAGTATGGCATTAAATACGTAAATTAATTTGGGTAGAATCGTCATTTTTATTATGTTAACTCATCTTACCCATGAGCACTCAATGTTTTTCCAATTGTTTAAATCTAGTTTTAATTGTTTGGAAAGTGTTTTATAGTTATGCTCGTATAATTCCTGTGTTTGTTTTGGTAGAAAGATTCCTAAGTATTTTATATTGTCTAGGATGATTTTTGATGGTGTTTCTCTTTCTACCTCTTGCTGTTGTGATGTGTTGGGAAGGTAATTAAGAGAATGGGGGGAGGAGAAAAAATTATTTTCTTTAAGGGTCACAACAATTTCAATCAATTTATATCCCAAGAAGAGAAGAAGGTATTGGCAAATATTAAAAATTATTATTACCAACAGGGTATCTAGAAGAAGTTTAAATAGAGGGAACAGGGACAAACTGTATAGGATAAAATGCCAAGAGATATATAAATATATATGTATGTATTTATGTATATATGTATGTATGTATGTATGTAGATATAAATATATACAAAAATGGGGGGAAGAAGATAATTATAAAAAAAATAGGAAAGCAAACAAAAAAGAATAAATTTATATTCCATAAAGTAGTGGGTGGGATCAACAGGGAAAAATAACAATACACTGTAAGGGTAAAGAAGTTAGAGAGAAGAAATATTCAATACTTAAGTGCATTGAAATCAACTTAGAGAAGAACAATCAGATCCATAGGGGCAGAAAATTGATTCATGCCCTATAGATAAATAGAAAGGTAACAAATGGAGTGGTTGGGAGGGAAGCAATACTAGGCAGGGAGAGGGCTTGGGGGGAGAGCCTCATGGATTTAAAGAACAATAAGAGGGGAATAAGAAGGGAGGGTGGAGAAAAGGAAGTACAACAAAGGAGGGGATTATAGGAACTGATTAAAAACAAAACACTAGTATAGAAGGAAACCTTGAAAAAAGAAAGGACAGGACTAGGAGAGAGAATCAAAATGTCTGGCAATGCACAGTTGATAATTATAACTCTGAATGTGAATGGGATGAACTTGTCCATAAAATGGAAGCAAATAGCAGAGTGGATTAGAAACCAAAATCCAACCATATGTTGTCTACAAGAAACACACATGAGATAGACACACACATAGAGTGAAAATGAGAGGATGGAGCAAAATCTTTTGGGCTTCAAATGAGAAAAAGAAGGCAGGGGTTGCTATCATGATCTCTGACAGAGCCAAAGTAAAATTAGATAATATTAAAAGAGATACGGAAGGTAACTACATCCTAATAAAAGGCAGTATAAACAATGAAGAAATATTAGTACTCAATATGTATGCACCAAATGGTATAGCTTCCAAATTTCTAAAGGAGAAGCTAGAGGAGCTCAAGGAGGAAATAGATAGCAAAACCATACTAGTGGGGGACCTCAACCTTCAAATCTAGATAAATCAAACCAAAAAATAAATAAGAAGGAGATAAGAGAGGTAAATGAAACCCGAGAAAAATTAAAGTTAATAGATATATGGAGAAAAAATAGAGACAAAAAGGAATACAGCTTTTTGGCAGCACATGGAACATTCACAAAGATAGACCAAGTAATAGGGCACAGAAAAATGGCAAACATGCAAAAAAGCAGAAATAATAAAAGAACCTCAGATCATAATGCAATAAAAAAGTTATTAGTAAGAATACATGGAGAGGCAAACCAAAAACTAATTGGAAATTAAATAATATGATTCTCCAAAATAATTTAGTGAAAGAACAAATCACAGAACCAATTAATAATTTCATCGAAGACAATGAAAATGATGAGACATCTTACCCAAACCTTTGGGATGCAGCCAAAGCAGTACTAAGGGGAAAATGTATATCACTGAATGCATATATTAACAAATTAGGGAGGGCAGAGGTTAATGAATTGGGCATGCAACTTAAAAAACTAGAAAATGAACAAATTAAAAATCCTCAGATGAAAACTAAATTAGAAATACTAAACATCAAAGGAGAAATTAAGAAAATCAAAAGTAAAAGAACTATTGAATTAATAAATAAGACTAGAAGCTGGTATTTTGAAAAAACAGATAAAATAGACAAAATATTGGTTAATCTAATTAAAAAAAGAAAAGAAGAAAACCAAATTAATAGTATCAAAGATGAAAAGAGAGACCTCACCTCTAATGAAGAGGAAATTAAGGCAATCATTAAAAACTATTTTTCCCAATTATATGGCAATAAATTTAGCAATCTAGGTGATATGGATGAATATTTACAAAAACATAAATTGTCTAGATTAACAGCAGAAGAAATAGAATACTTAAATAATCCATTATCAGAAAAAGAAATTGAACAGGCCATTAAACAACTCCCTAAGAAAAAATCACCAGGGCCAGATGGATTCACAAGTGAATTCTATCAAACATTCAAAGAACAATTAATCCCAATACTATACAAATTATTTGATATAATAAGCAAAGAAGTAATCTTACCAATCTCCTTTTATGACACAAATATGGTACTAATTCCAAAGCCATGTAGATTAAAACAGAGAAAGAAAATTACAGACCAATCTCCTTAATGAACATACAAGCAAAAATATTAAATAAAATAAAAGCAAAAAGACTCCAGCAATTGATCAAGAGGGTTATTCATCATGATCAGGTGGGATTTATACCAGGAATGCAAGGATGGTTTAACATTAGGAAAACCATCCACATAATTGACCATATCAACAAGCAAACCAACAAAAACCACATGATAATCTCAATAGATGCTTAAAAAGCCTTTGACAAAATACAACACTCATTCCTACTGAAAACACTAGAAAATATAGGAATAGAAGGTCCTTTCCTAAAAATAATAAATAGTATACATCTTAAACCATCAACAAGCATAATATGCAATGAGGATAAATTAGAAGCCTTTCCAATAAGATCAGGTGTGAAACAAGGATGCCCATTATCACCTCTATTAGAAAGATAAATTCTATTTCTAACAATTTCAGGAAATTTAATACATGGAAGCTTACCTGCCAAGAAGAATCAAGGGACTATGTGAACAAAATTAGAAAATACTATAAACACAAATAAAGATCCCAATAAGTAGATATATATTCATTGCTTGTGGGTAGACTGATCCACTCATAATAAAAATGACAATTTTATCTAAGTTTATTTACCTATTCAGTGTCATACTGATCAACTTCCAAATAATTATTTCATGTAGCTAGAGAAAAAATTAAGAAAATTAATCTGGAAAAGCAAAATATTAAGAATACCAAGGGAATTGATGAAAAACTGTTAAGTAAAACATGGTAGAAAGTCCAGATTTCAAAATATATTATAAAGCATTAATCATTAAATTTATCTTAATAAGAAATACTGGTGAATCAGTGGAATAGATTAGGTTCACAATTCACAGTAGTGAATGACCGTAGGAATCTGTTATTTGATAAACCCAAAGATACAAATTTGTTGGGAAAAAAACTCCCAATTTGGGAAAAATTGCTATGGGAAATGGAAAATTATTTAGTAGAAACTAGGAATAGACCACGATCTCTCATTGCATACCAAGATAAAGTAAAAATAGATAAATGATTTAAATATAAAGAGTGACATCTTAATTAAATTATGAAAAAAATGTGTCTTAGATCTATAGATATGGGAAGATTTTATAACAGAGAGGATTAAAGGAGGTAAAATATACATAATTTTGATTACTTGGTATCTTTTAAAAATTGTATGAACAAATCTAATGTAGCCAAATATAGAATTAAAACAGGGAATGGGAAAAAATTGCAACACATTTCTCTGATTAAGATCCATTTCTCAAATATATAAGGAACTGAGTGAAATTATTGCCATTTTCCATTTGATAGATATTAAAAAGGGTATGAACAGGCAATTTTCAAAAGAAAAAACCAAAGCTCTATATTATCACAAGATAAATGTTTTATTTTTATTTGTATTTAAAAATTTTTAATTTGAATATTTTCCCACAGTTACATGTTTCATATTCTTTCCCTCTCCCTCAAACACTCCCCTTAGCCGACACATAATTCCAGTGGGTTTTACATATATCATTGATTAAGATTTAATTCCATATTATTGATAGTTGGACTAGAGTTATCTTTTAGTGTCTCCTTCCCAATAATATCCCCATCAGCCCATGAGTTCAAGCAATTTTTTTTCTTCTATGTTTCTCCTCCCACAGTTCTTCCTCTGAATGTGACTAGTTTTTTATCTCCTAAGTCCCTCAGCCTTGCTCTGGATCCTTGCATTGCTGCTAGTAGAGAAGTCCTTTATGTTAGATTGTACCACAGTGTATCAGTCTCTGTGTACAATGTTCTCATGGATCTGCTCCTTTCACTCTGCATCAAATCTTGGAGGTCATTCCAGTTCACTTGGAATTCCTCCAGTTCTTTATTCCTTTGAGTACAATAGTATTCTATCACCAACAGATACCACAATTTGTTCAACCATTACCCAATCAAAAGACTTTCTCTCAATTTTCAATTTTTTGCCACCACGAAGAGCATGGCTATCAATATTTTTGTACAAGTCTTTTTCTTTATTATCTCTTTGGGGTATAAACCAAGAAGTGCTATGTCTGGATCAAAAGACATAGTCTTTTAAAACCCTTTGGGCATAGTTCTAATTTGCCATCCAGAATGGTTGGATCAGTTCACAATTAATGTCCCAATTTTGCCACATCCCCTCCAACATTCATTATTATCCCCTGCTATTATTTTAGCCAATCTGCTCAGTATGAGGTGGTACCTCAGAGTTGTTTTTATTTGTATTTCACTCATTATTAGATATTTAGAACACTTTCTCATGTGCTTGTTGATACTTTTGATTTCTTTATCTGAAAATTATAGTTTCCTTTTTTATATTCAAGTCATTTATCCATTCTGAGTTTATCTTGGTATAGGGTGTGAGATGTTGATCTAGATCCCATATCTCCCATAATGTTTTCCAATTTTCCCAGCAGTTTTTGTCAAATTGTGTTTTTTCCCCCAAAAGCTGGGTTCTTTAGGTTTATTGTAGACTGTCTTGCTGAGACCTCTTACCCCTAGTCTACTGCACGATCCTCCCTTCTGTCTCTTCGCCAGTACCATATTGTTTTGATGACTACTGCTTTATAATACAGTTTAAGATCAGGACTGCTAGGTCACTTTCCTTCATATTTTTTTCATTATTTCCCTTGATATTCTTGCTCTTCCAAATGAACTTGGTTATAGTTATTTCTAATTCAATAAAAAAGTTTTTTGGCAGTTTGATAGATATAGCACTAAATAAGTAAATTGATTTGGGTAGGATGGTCATTTTTATTATATTAGCTCATCCTACCCATGAGCACTCAATGTTTTTCCAATTGTTTAGATATAGTTTTAATTGTGTGGAAAGGGTTTCATACTTGTGTACATATACTTCCTCTGTTTCTCTTGACAGATAGATTCCTAAATATTTTATATTGTTTAGGGTGATTTTAAATGGAATTGCTCTTTTTAACTCTTCCTGCTGCAATGTTTTGGAAATATATAGAAATGCTGATGGTTTATCTGCGTTTATTTTGTATCCTGCAACTTTGCTAAAGTTGTTGATTATTTCCACTAACTTTTTAGTTGATTCTCTAGAATTTTTTAAGTAGACCATAATATCATCTGCAAAAAGTGATAGCTTAGTGTCCTCATTGCCTATTTTAATACTTTCAATTTCTTTTTCTTCTCTAATTACTACTGCTTATGTTTCCAGTACAATGTTAAATAATAGAGGTGACAATGGTCATCCTTGTTTCACTCCTAATCTTATTGGGAATGCTTCTAATTTATTCCCATTGCAGATGATGTTTGTTGATGGTTTTAGATATATACCATTCATTGTTTTTGGAAAAGCCCTTCTATTCCTAACCTTTCTAATGTTTTCAGTAGGAATGGGTGTTGTATTTTGCCAAAGCCTTTTTTCAGCATCTATTGAGATAATCATGTGGTTTTTATTTGTTTGCTTGTTGATATGGGCAATTATGTGGATGGTTTTCCTAATGTTGAACCATTTTTGCATTCCTGGTATAAACCTCACCTGATTATAATGAATAAGCCTCATGATTACTAGCTGGAGTCTTTATTCTAGTATTCTGTTTAAGATTTTTGCATCTATGTTCATTAGGGATATTAGTCTGTAGTTTTCTTTCTCTGTTTTTGATCCACCTGACTTTGGGATCAGTACCATATTTGTGTCATAAAAGGAGTTTGGTAGAACTCCTTATTTGCTTATAATGTCAAATATTTTGTATAGTATTTGAATTAGTTGTTCTTTGAATGTTTGATAGAATTCACTTGTGAATCCATCAGGCCCTGGGAATTTTTTCTTAGGGAGTTCTTTGATTGTTTGTTCAATATGGGATTATTTAAGTCTTCTATTTCTTCTGCTGTTAATGTAAGCAATTTATATTTTTGTAAATATTCATCCTTATCACCTAGATTGCTATACTTTTTGCCACATAATTGGGCCAAATAGTTTTTAATGATTGCCTTAATTTCCCCTTCATTAGAGGTGAGATCTCACTTTTTATCTATGATATTGTTAATTTGGTTTTCTTCTTTCCTTTTTTAAATTAGATTTAGCAATACTTTGTCTATTTTATCTGTTTTTTCAAAATACCAGCTTCTAGTCTTATTTATTAATTTAAGAGTTCTTTTTCTTTCAATTTTATTGATTTGTCCTTTTATTTTTATAATCTTTAATTTAATTTTTACCTGGGGATTTTTAATTTGCTTCCTTTCTATTTTTTTGATTTGCACACCTGGTTCATTGCTCTTTGCCCTCTCTAATTTGTTAATATATGCAATTAATGATATAAATTTCCCCTTGAGTACTGCTTTAGCTGCATCCCACAGATTTTAGTAGGATGTCTCCTCATTGTCATTCTCTTCAATGAAATTATTAATTTTCTCTATGATATGTTCTTTAACTAACTGATTTTGGAGAATCATATTATTTAATTTCCAAATAGTTTTTTATTTTCCTGTCCATGTACCCTTACTTATTATTATTTGTATTGTATTATGATCTTAAAAGGATATATTTGTTATTTCTGCTTTTTTGCATTTGTTTGCCATGTTTCTATGCCCTAGTACATGGTCAATCTTTGTGAATGTATCATGTGCCACTTTTTGTCCCTATTTATTTTTCTCTACATATCTATTTACTCTAATTTTTCTAGAATTTCATTCACCTATTTTATCTCTTTCTTATTTATTTTTTGGTTTGATTTATCTAGATCTGTTAGAGGAATAATTAGATCTCCCACTAGTACAGTTTTACTATCTATTTTTTTCGTTTAGTTCTGCCAGTTTTTTCTTTAGGAATTTGAATTCTATACCATTTGGTGCAGAGATGTTCAGAACTGTTATTTCCTCATTGTCTATTCTGCCTTTTATCAGGATGTAATTACCTTCCCTATATTTTTTAATCTGATCTATTTTTACTTTGGTTTTATCAGAAATCATGATTGCCACTCTTGTTTTCTTTTCCTCAGTTGAAACCCAAAATATTTTTCTCGAGCCATTGACCTTAACCCTGTGAAGATAAAAGTTTTAAGTCACTACAGACTAAGGCAATGAACATTAAAATAACTCTGATATATCACCCCACACCTACAAGACTAACATGATAGGAAAAGAAAATGAAAAATGCTGGAGATGTATAAAAATTGGGACAATAATTAACTGTTACTTAAGTTATGAACTAGTTCAACTATTATGAAGAAAAATTTGTCATTATATCTAAATTACTATAAAATTGTGCATGCCCTTTGACCTAGTTGTTATACTACTAGGTTAATGTCCCTTAAGAAATAAAAGAAAAGGACCTATTTGTACAAATACATTTAGAGTAGATTTCTATGTGTTGGAAAAGTATTAGAAATTGAGGAATGGTCATTAATTGGAGAATGCTTCAGCAAGTTAATTAAATGATTATGATGAAATAATATTGTGCCTTGGATAATTATATAAACTTTTAGAAAGTGAAGTGAGAAGAACCAGGAAAACATTATATACAGTAACACTCAAAGAGAGATCAACTGTGAATCACTTAAATACTATGATCAAGACAATGATCCAAGAGAATTCCAAAGGATGCATGATGAACAATGCTATTCACCTCTAGAAAGAGAACTGATGAACTCTGAATGAAGATTGAACCATGTATTTTTAATTTGCATTTTATTATTTTTATTTTATTTATTCTTAATTTTGGCAATCTAACTTTGACATAAGTTTAGTACGATCTAACATGTCTAACTGAAATCAAAGGATTTGTTTTTTCAAGGATGTGAAGGAGAAGGAAAGTACTCAATTAAAAAAAATGATTGTTAAGAATTGCCATATTTTGGGGAAACACTTAATGAAATAAAGACATGTAAGTAGTTGACCAAAGGCCATAAAGACTGTTGCTAATTTGCAGAACTTAAAAACAAAATTATTTTTTGTTAATTTCCTTCAATTTCTTTTTTTTTTCAATTTTAGGGCAAAAATCTCCTTTAATTTACTTATTTTTAAAACAAAAACTACACATTTTCTAATACCATTTCCCTGATAATGTAAAAATGCTTCAAGTTGAACATGAATTAAACCAAGGAATTAAGTTTCATTTCCCTTATTACCCTTCCCCAATCCACATACCTACTATTCTTATTCCTATTCTTATTTCCTATAATTCCTATTCTTGAGAATGAAAGGCTTCTTGAAATCAAATACTTCATGCTTAGAGAATAAGATTTGGCAGTTCTCTTTTGAAGAGTTTTTGTTCAGTAAGGGAGTTCCACTCCATAATCTAATTAAAGATAGATATGGACATTCACTCTAAGAGGAACAGTTTCCTCTTTATATTGCTAAGACTTATCATTCAGACATGAACAGACCATCAAGTTCTTGTGTAAATGAAAATAACTCTAGCCCATTCATAGCCAAACATCTACTTACCCTAGGCATCTAGATATTATCATCCCCACCTCCCTCAGGGGGAGTGGAGATAAGTTAACCACACGTGACAATAAGTATCAAATCAAGAACAAGGGACTGCCCAAATCAGTGTGCAGGCAGCCATTGGTCCACTTGAATTAGAGGTGGCCCACAGGAAATGATGAGAGATGCTATCTCTTTAAATATGGGGGTTACAACCTGGTAAAGTTAGTTCTGGAGTTCAGGAGTTCAGAAGTTCAAGAGTTCAGGAGTTCCAGCTTTCGACTTGGGTCTGAAGGTGCTCGGTTGAGACCTCAGAATGCTTCTACTCTGAATTGTCACATGGGTAAGTTAGGCTGACTTCCTTGGCCTATCTTGGCGTTTCCAAACTTTGCCTTAAGTAGGCTTATAGCCTCTCTGATTTCTAAAGTCTTGTGGCTTGTAACCTAGTTTAATTAGGCTTTTAAGCCTCTCTCTCCATCCAGGCCTCTCCAGGTCTGGACTGGCCTCTCCCTCTCTCTATTTACCTACCTTTTACCTTCCTAATTGTAAATAAACTACCTTAAACTGGATGCTGACTTGGGTCTATTTTAATTATGGAATCAATCTGAATGGTTGATTCCTGGCAGCCACATTTTAAATACATATTTATAAAATACCTAAAATCTCCCTATTACATTCTGAAATATTCACCGAATACTTGCCTGCATTCTGAGGCTCATTAATCTTCTTCTGAATTAAGGAAGCTGTACTGGGAGTTAGTTCAATCATCTCAACAGTTGTTTATTACACCCATTGTATGGATGCTACTGTCTTCAAGCTTGTACCTCTAAATCAGCCTCTCTAGTTAATAGTATATAGCAACAAATAAGATAGAGCCAGTTAGTAAACCACTCCCCTCAATACCTGACCTACATTCCAAAAAAGCAAAAGGAAAGAAAAGAACTAAAGTTGAAGATTATAGTGTAAAAGGTGAAAGTTTATTCTCAAATGGAATTTGCAGAGTGTTGAGGTTAGGTAGCTGCAAAAACAAGTAGTATTTGCTTTCATCTAGAAGCCTTCAAGGATGAAAGAAATCTTTTCAGTGGACCAAATTATGCCCTACCAAAAGAAAAGTCATTGAAACTTTAGAATTGAATTTGGTCACTTTGATTGTGTACTTATTATTCCTAGTTAGTTGAGGTTTGACAGAAATACAACTTTGCAGCTGGAAATGAGGCAGAATCAAAACATCCTTCTCTCTGAAACTAAATCTGGCTAGAGACTAAAATTTCCCCTCAATGCATAAATGATGCAAATTTATTCAAATAGCTTTTCATCTTGATGTTTCACACCCCTTTCCATATCATTTCTTCACTGAGCTCAGTATGTTTAGAAAGATGCCTACACCATAGAGGGTAGCCAAAGATATCATGAGTTGTTAAATCCTTACTTTCACAAAATCACAGAATCCTAAAGCAGAAAGAATTCACATGTACAAAGAATACCCTAGAGAAAGTACTTGATAGAATCTTTTATTTTAATATTTTATTTTATTTTGAAAGCCTCAAGGGGAAAAACTGAAACCATCTGAGACAGCCTATTTAGGATAACTTTTATTGTTAGAACATTTTTCTTTACATCTTCTGTCCCTTTAATTTTTTTAAACCTTATTTTGGAGCCAAGATGGCAGAGTAGAGACAGGGAAAATGTGAACCCCTTATATCTCTTCAATCAACCTTAAAATAATTCTTCAAAATAATACTAGAGTGAGAGAATCAATAAAGGGGATGGAGGGAAGCCACTTTCCTGCAGAAAATAACTTAAAAGGTAGACATAGAGGGTCTGGTTTACTGGAATAAGAGGAGAGCACAGCCCATGTATGAATTTAATACATATTGTACCCCATTTTGCTCAATATCAGCCTCCACTTTTGATTGAGTGTGCATCCTTACTATGAGAGGATGCTGGAAGTCTCAGGGTTTCCTAGTGTCCTAAAGAGGCTTGCTGCTTGTCCCCATGACTCCTGGAATCTAGAAGACTGGCCTTTCTCCTGGACTAATGTCAAGTCTTCCTAACCAAAGAGACCTAGAAGGAATGATGGTAATGCCTTTGTGAAAGAAGAGGCTGAGGAAGCAAGAGGGTCTTCCTTTGGGGTCTTTTGGCTCTTCACTCTCTTGGACTGGAGACTCTTCCTAATGTGACCACTTTTGACCAGTGAAGAGAGACAACCATGGCAAAATCAGATTAATTAGGTGATTATGTGACCCTCTCTCTTACTCTATCTTTCACTAATAAATAATCATAAATTAATATAGAGTCTCCAGAGAATGGGCCCAAACTAATGTTGAGACCCTGAAAACCTGCCTAAGTCAACAGTAGAGCAACCTGATATACACCCCATAAATTTCTCAGCCCTAGCCCAAGCCTGCAGTGAGACCCTCAAGTTATAACCTAGGATAGTCCATGGTGTGCCTGGCTAATACAGACCGAGAAGAAGTCAATGAGACATTATACTAAGACCAAATTGAGACCCCAAACCCTAACCCAGTGCCAAACTGGTATGAGCCCAAGGGAAGGCCCAGAGACCTCTTCCAAACCTACAGTAAATTCCTGAATCCTAATGCAAGGCATTCTGTGGGTATATCTGCTCTGTGTAAGACCAGAGTGAGGCCAAGAGCCCCTACCCAAGCTAAAGGAAAAGTTACAAGCTCCAGAAAAAGGCAGTCCACTGTGTTCTTGGCCTGATTAACCCCAGAGTGATACCCAAAGCTATTGCCCAAGCCTGAGGCTAGAGGCTGAGTCCCAGCACAAGATATCTCACAGTGCTTTGGACTCTGTATGCTATCAGCAGTTCCAGGGGGTGATTGGATCAGGAATGGGAGGTGGATTTCAGAGCTCTTGGGCCATAGGCCACCATATCACCTTTGCAGAACTGAACCTAACAAAAACCCAGAAAGAGAGCTATGTGTAGGAGAAAGGAAAAACTGAAGTTTAAGAGTGTTCCTCCTTTATCCTTAGAACAAATTTCACCTTAGATGATGGTTAAATTCAGCAAAAACAAAAGAAAACACCTAACCACAGAAAATTTATATGGTGACAAAGAAGAGCAAGGCACAAATGTAGAAGAGGACAGTGAAAGAAAAGCAAATACATGGAAAACTTCAAAGAAAAATACGAATTGCTTTCAGGCTCTGTGAGAGCTCAAAAAGAATTTCAAAAACTAAGAGAGGCAAAGGAAACATGGAGAAGTGAAATAAAAGCAGTGCAAGAAGAAAATAAGAGTTTAAAAAAGCAAAATTGGGCCAATAAAAAGAGGCACTTAAGAAAATGGAACAAGTCATTAAAAATTAGAATTGGGTTACTAGAAGTTCATCATTTCATGGAACATCAAGAAACATCTAAAACAAATTCAAAAGAAAAAAGAAGAAAACATGAAATATATCTTTGAAAAAATAATTGACATGGAAAACAGATTCAGGTGACAATTTAAGAATTATTAGACTACCTGAAAGCCAAGACTAAAAAAAAAAGCCTAGTCATTGTTACAAGAAATTATCAAATAAAATCACGTTGATATTCTTAAACAAGAGGGCAAAATAGAAATTGAAAGAATCATAGATTACCTCCGAAAATTTATTTCCAAATGACAATGCCCAGAAATATTACAGCTACATCCAAAAGCTCCAGAGGCAAAGAGTAATACTGCAAGCAGCCAGAAAGAAATTATGGAAATACCACAGAGCTATAGTCAGGATTACACTGGATTTAGCAGCCTCCATTTTAAAGGATTGGAAGGCCTGGAATATGATATTCTGGAAGACACTGAGAGAATAGGTAAGGGAGAGGTGGAATGAGGTAAATCATCTCATCTAAAGAGGCACAAAATATTTCAAAAATTGTGGGGAGTATTAGGATTTTGATAGGCAACCGTTAAATATTACTTTTATCATAATTGGCACAGAGAGGAAAGAACGACCATAATCATTTGGGAACAGAATCCTACTTTACACTACAGAGCAGAATAGATTAAAATCCAGAAATATAACATATTTTGTTTACAAGAAACATATGTGAGTCAGGGGGACACCCATAGAGTAAGAATAAAAGGCCAGAGGAGACTTTATTGTGCATCATTTGATATTAAAAAAAGCAGGAGAAGCAATCATGATCTCAGACAAAGCTCAAGCAAAAATAGATCTCTAATTAAAAGAGATAAAGAAAGAAATTACGTTTGGTAAAAGATACCATAGTCAATGAAGTATTTTCAATACTAAACATATATGAACGAAATGGTATAGCCTTCAAATTTTTAAAGGAAAATTTAAATGAACTTCAGGAAGAAATAGTCAGTAAAACTATATTAGTGGGAGACCTCAACTCCCCCCTTTCAGATTAAGAAAAAATTGAGCAAGAAATAAACAAGAAAGAAGTGAAAGAAGTAAAATGGAATTTTAGAAAAATTAGAATAGATCATTGGAGAAAATTAAATTGGAATAGAAGAGAATACACCATGTTTTCATCCTTACATGGTACATACACAAAAACTGAACATATATTAGGGAAGAAAAATTTCAAAACCAAATGCATTATTTTTTTTGATTGCAATGCAATGCAAATTATAATCACTAAGTTGTCCATGGAAAGTTGAAAACAAAATAATCTAATTCTAAAAAAGGAGCAGGTCAAAGATAAATATAGAAATAGTCATTTCATTAAGAAGAATGGCAATGAGGACACAACATATCAAAATTTAAAGGATACAGCCAAAACAGTACTTAGAGGAAAATTTATATCTCTAAACTTTTACATCAATGAAATGGAATAAAAGGAGATCAATGAATGAGACATGCAAATAAAAAAAAAACTAGAAAAAAAATTACAAAACCCCAATTAAATACTAAACTGGAAATCCTAAAAATCAAGACTAGGAGTTGGCTTTATGAAAAAATAAAATAGGTAGAGCATTGTTCAATTGGTTAAAAAAAGGGAAAAAGAAAATCAAATAACCAGTATAAGAAATTGAAAAGGGTGAATTCATCACCCTGAAGAGGAAAATAAACCAATCATTAGGAGTTATTTTGCCCAATCTAAATAAAATGTATGAATATTTACAAAAACAAAAATTGCCCAGATTAACAAAAGAGGATGTAGAATATTCAAATAATCTTATATCAAAAAAAAATTTAACAAGCCATCAATGGACTCCCTAAGAAAAATTCCCCAGGGCCAGATGTTAATCCTATCAAACATTTAATTAATACAGTTTCATTACTATATAAACTATTTGGGAAAATTGATAGAGAAGGAATTCTAACAATTTCTTTTATATCATAAATATGGTAATGTTACTTAAGTCAGGAAGAGAAAAAACAGAGAAAGAAAATTATAGGAAAATTTCCTTAATGAATATAAATGCAGAAGTTTTTGAAAAAGATACCATCAAGGAGAATACATCAGTATTTCACAAGGATCATTCACTCTGATCAGGTAGAGTTTAATTCAATTGGTGAGTTATTAAATAGCATTCTTACATTGTGATAAAATGAGTAAACAAAGTAAATAAAACCATTTTAAATTCAGACTAATTATTGAGATAGGCAACAGCAACTCAAAAAGGGTACACCTGGAAATTGCTAACAATTTATCAAAAAAGGTTGTCCATGGTACCTTTTACCAAATGTAATTTCTTTCCTTATCTCTTTTAATTAGATCTATTTTTCCTTGAGCTTTGTCTGAGGTAATGATTGCTTCTTCTGCTTTTTATTTATGAAAAAGACTGCCTTTTAAGTCTGATTTTCTTTATTCTAACTACATTGTATTCAATTGAATTTAGTAAGCATTTATGAAAGACCTAGTCTTCTTCACCCTGTTGTGGTGAGAATAATCATAATACTTGATTTTTTTTAAATTACAACCAATTAAAGATATATATTAAATGCTTTAAAAATTAGGAGAGACAAAACTTTTCAGGCCATATGAGTATTAATTTTTAGAATTAGTCATCCACTCCATCTTCAGGAATTTTAATGCCTCTCAAGAATAAGAATTATATGTAAGAATGAAAGCAATCATACTTGTTTCTACCCAATTTATCAAGAACGATAAAAAGGTAATAACAGTGAACTAACAACAGAACAGGCCAGTCCTTAATTCTGAACATGCTCACTCAGTGTCTTCTCTCTAACTTGGCTTCATGTTGTGCCAAAGAGAGTTCAGCAAATGGATACATTGACTTACATTCTAGACCCCATTTGCTATTGCTTCCCTATTACTGCAGTATCTGCCAGTGATGTGCTACCCAAACTCCATTGCTTGTCCTTGCCCTCTTTCTATTATTCTGAAGCAATGAGACACAGAAATAATTTGTCTCTGTTTGAAGAAAAGGGAATTGGTATTGTTATATTGAAACTCTGGGAGCAGAGAGTCTCACTGTTGATTGACAGGTGAAGACCGTTGGACACCAGAATGTCCCCAGAGGCCATGAGGATGGGGAGAAAGCGGTTGGCAGGGGGTGGTGGTGGTATAAATACCCTGGCAGCCCTGGCTTTTGGTTCTTTTCCTTTCCTTTGGACCTGAGATCTGTAGACCCTGGTCTATTGGGATCTGAGGCTTGCTCGGCTCAACTTTGCAAGAGCTCCTGTCTTATACCTCATTAACATTTGCCAACGTATATCCAGACCGTGAATCCTCCTATTGTTCTGTCCCTAGATATTTAGGAATTCAATCCATCTTTAGATATCTAGGTATCCAAGGGCCCAGGAGGGATCCAGGAAGTGGGCAGGAGAAGAAGAAGAGGGTGGAAAGGGGTGGTTCCTGAAGGCTGTAAAGGCATAACATCTAGCAGGAAGAAGAAGCTGAAGGACATCAAACAACAGCTTGCTTACTCTGGTTTGGCTGTGGCCAGGCTGAGCCAGAGGAGCTAATAACAAGTCTGAATCACTTACTTGCCTACAGCTCTGAAGGATTAGTTTATTATCAAAATTATCAAAATTTAGGGTTTCCCTATTCCTCTTCCCATTTCCTAATATCCTTTCTTTGCTAAATGTTTATAAACTATTCAAGTACCTTCCTAGAGTGGTTGTTTCATCACTTCTCTGGGAAGGGAGCAATGCAGTCAGATAAACATGTCCAAGGCTAATAGAGCCCAATATCCATCATTAATCAACCCAGGTGAGACATGGAGGGATACCATTTACTGACCTGAAGGATCCTGCCTGGGCACTGTTATAAAGGAGGGAGGTGTTACAACATCTAGCTAGGTGGCAAGACTCAGGTAATCTTGCTCTAGCCATATATCTGAAGTACCACTGCTGTCACCCATTTGAGAGTGGTAGTACCCAGTTTACACTCTCTCTATCCCCATTATTTATAACAGTTTTTGGTGAAGCCAGGCTATTGAACCTATCAAAAAGAGAGAAGAAAAGCAAAGAGAAATGGGATTGATTAGGATGTTGTTTATATTGGGGACCATAGCAATGTTCTTATATTCTTTTACACAGGGGGTGATCAAATTATGGTTCGGTATTATACCAGAATATTTCATAAAAATATTAAGCATCTGTGATACCTACAAATATTTAACTATAACCATGGCAGAATTTCTATCATATTTGCCAGCATTAATAGTGGCTCTGGTTACTGTGATTCAAGCGTTGATGGCAGTGAGGAAATTGATTATTATGATGTTTGGAAAAGGCAAAAATGATAAAGATGATATAATAGCCATGATGAAAGAACAATTGAGGTTGATGATTGAAACTAACAACAGAATAAGATTAGGGCAAGATCTAGATAAACACACTATAATGCAATTAGAGATGATCGAGGGCATGTATAAACCAAAGGACAAACAGACTCCCAAAGTAAAGATGACAGATGCTAGTACACAAACAGACAATGAAACAGGGACAGCTACACAAACTGAAGATGGAGCAATGGCACCTGCTACTATGACCTTGCTACCAATAATTGACCAAACGCAATTTCGGGCTGATGGGGAGGCAGTAAACATGAAAAAATACAAGGTGTTCACAGCCCAGGATTTGGAAGTGTTGAAAAGAAGATTCCTCAAATTCTTTCTGTCTCCTTACAAGGCCACAAAAGAACTGAAACATACATTTAGCCTGTTTAACCCATCTTATGAGGATGTGGAATTTATTCTTGATGAATTTTTTACTCCTAGTGAGAAAACAAGGTTTATTGATGAGACTAGAAACAATGCAAATTTAGTGGACTGGCCAAGAGATTATTCAGCAATAGATTTGTGTTCTCCTGCTAATATGAGAGACTTAATAAAGTGCAGAACAGATCTATTGGAGGTAATAAAAATTCATTGAAAAATGCCAAATGGCTGGAATAAATTTGAGTGGATGAGGCAAACTGAGGATGAGCACCCGAGTTTGTTCCTAGACAGGTTGATTGAAAACTCTGAAAATCTCCTAGGTTTCAATAGGGCATTGTTCAATTTGTTCAATAGGGCATTCAATGAGGCATTATCCCATATAAAGAGGCAATTCATAAAAGGTACTAGTGTACCTATTCAAGTGTATTTCAGGCAAAGTTGTCCACAGTGGGAGGAGTTGTCACTGGAAGAAATAAGAAAGCATGCCCCATACATATATGAGTCTAAAGAGAAAGAACAGCTGATTAGACATGAGCTGGACTGAAAGAAAAACAGGACAATTCAGGAATTAAAACGGGAATTGAAGGATGCACAGAGAGAATGAGACAGAAGAATTTAAAAATTATACCTTACAAATCACCAAAAATAGAGAATTTAGACCAAAAAATAATTATTATAATCAGGAGAAGTCCAATAATTCAGTTCCTAAATGTTTCTTATGCAATAAACCAGGTCACCTAATATGACAATGTAGATTCAGGAAAGAAATTGATTTTAATAAGGATAGGACTGATACTTATAAGAAAACTTATGTCAACAGTAACTGAGCAAGCAAATCTCAAAAATCACAAGCTTGTTGTCAACATGATTGTAAAAAATCAGATAAGCCATCTCTAGGTGAAATGGAAAAATATTTAAAATTAGGAGAAAGACCAAGAAGTACATAATGAAGGTTAACCTATAATACATACCAATCAAGAGAGACAAATACGGAGAGCAAAAAGCTCAAAGGAAAGAATGAGGCTCAAATACTAATGATAGACAGTGATAAGGGAAATCAATACACCACATTAGAGAAAAGACAAAAGTCCACTGCTGAGATAGAGATGGAAAATGAATTGAGAGACTTGCATAGAGATATTTATGGGGAAAAATCTTCTCTTGTGGAAAGCACTGAATTTTCACAGACTTCAAAGGAAGAAGTGAAAGAAATTGACAAAGGGCTAGTTACAAGTGACTTATACTTTTAACTAGACAGTCAATAACGTTGTTGCAAATAGCCAATCGCTAGTTGTGTTGGCAATGTGAGAAGCTCAGGGAACAGACTTGGTAACTTTACCAAGCCCTGAGAGCAGTGCTTTGCCATAGAGAAGGAAGAAACTTCACTCTGTTTAACACCTTATATCAAAATGGAGGATGAGAGAGAAACAATGTTTCAGACTCCAACCTCTAGCTCAGAGAGCATCATAACAACAGAAAAAGGGATACATTTCTGTCTAAACCCCGAGGCTGAGAGTTTCAAGCCTAGAAACAATGTAGCAAGTATGATTTCAAAGTGGCCAGCAAGAGAAAATTTTAAAAAATGGAGGACACTTTGAAATTGAGACTCACAGAGACAGGCTTACCAGTGAACACCTACCACTTAGAAAATACCACACACACAGGGCTGAGACCTCAAGTCCTGGTGAGAGGGGAGGAAAATACATCTAATCCTTTCCCTGGAACCATGATTGGAGACTTACAATACCCTGGAGTGGAGGGAGAAACTGACAAAATTGAAACTGTTGTCCAAGAGAAGCCATTTTGTACTCTAGGCTCTGAAGACAAGCAGCTAGGGGGAGGTGCAGAATCATATATCAGAGAGGAACTGCACATGGAGGTAGACATTTTCCAGGAAGCGAACTCATCATTAGACTACCGTATATCTCCTAAGAGAGAGGCATTAGATTCTGAAACCATTACTGCCCTGCCACTAAAGGAAGAGAAACAGATGCTACCTTTACATAATAATAACAATAAAGAACCATTGATCACAATTCAAATCAATGGTGAATATATAAATGGGATAATTGATACAGGAGCAATTATAAGTTGTTTAAAGAATCTCCCTAGAGATTGTGAGATGTTTGGATCAGTCATAGTGAAAGGAGCATCAGGCATACCCCAAACTGCACCAAAATTTCAGCCAAAAATGGTGAAGTTGGGATCTATAGAACTTGATCATCAATTCTTGTTGTTACCATTGTGTCTAAACAATCTCATAGGTAGAGGTATCTTATGTAAATTAACCGCAACAATCTATTGTGAGCCAAATGGGGAAATATATTTGTATCTTCCTAAAAGGTCATTGAAACATCATCCCAACATGTGCTTAGAAAGGATAGCAGAAGATCACACAATCTTAGTACTGGATCAAGACAGCATCTACAAGATTCCAGATATGTTACCCATAGGAGTCTGGGCTGGTAGTCCCTCAAACATGGGTAGGATCCTATCTGCTAAGCCAGTGAAGATAAAGGTGAAAGGAGGAATGTCAGCACCTACAATTCCTCAATTTAAATTAAGCAAAGAGGCAGTGGCAGGAATAAGACCAATAATTTAAAGCCTGTTAGATCAAGGCATACTAGTACATCTATTAGTTTATTATCAAAATTAGTTTAGGGTTTCCCTATTCCCCTTCTCATTTCCTAATATCTTTTCTTTGCTAAATATTATAAACTATTCAAGTGCCTTCCTTGAGTGGTTGTTTCATCACTTCTCTGGGAAGGGAGCAATGCAGTCAGATAAACGTGTCCAAGGCTAATAGAGCCCAATATCCATCATTAATCAACTCAGGTGAGACCTGAAGGGATACCATTTACTGACCTGAAGGATCCTGCCTGGGCACTGTTATAAAGGAGGGAGGTGTTACAACATCTAGCTAGGTGGCAAGACTCAGGTAATCTTGCTCTAGCCACATATCTGAAGTACCACTGCTGTCACTCATTTAAGAGTGGTAGTACCCAGTTTACACTCTCTCTATCCCCATTATTTATAACAGTATCCAGTAAAGGCAAGTTATTTGCTTCTTTTCCCATAGAAATTACTTATAGTGTTATTGAGGCCAATTATAAGTGAATTCTTCAGATTGGGAGTGCAATTCTTCAAATGACCATTAAATGGAAATATTAAGGAACTGAGTTATATGGAAAGATTTAAAAAAATCAAGAAGAATAAAATTAATTAAAAAAACTTTATTATGAGCAGATAAACTAATGGAGAAAATATTGAAGGAAAATATTCGCTATGTCATTTCCATGAGTCCAAAAATCTTTGAGTAAAAATTTTTTTCTTTTTTTTTTCTTTTTTTCCTTTTATTTGGTCAGTTGAGCATTATATTGTCAAAATTGCCTTTTTCATTTTTTAAAATTATTTAATTATTTTTTTTAGAAAATTGAAAATATTTTTTACATAGTTACATGATTCATAATTCCTCCCCTCCAACTTTTCCCTCCTCCCATACTAGAGCTGATAAGTAGTTCCACTGGGTTATACATGTAACACTGTTCAATATCTATTTCTATATTATTCATATTTGCAGTAGAGTGATCTTTTAACACAAAAACCCTAATCATATCCATATTGAACTACATGAGCAAGCATATGTTTTTCTTCTGCATTTCTGTTCCACACTTTTTTTTCTGGATGTGGATATTGTTCTTTCTCATAAGTTCCTTAGTTTTGTCCTGGATCATTGCATTACTACTAGTAGAAAAGTGTGTTACATATTTTTGTGCCACAATGTTTCAGTTTTTGTGTAAAATATTCTCCTGGTTCTTCTCTTTTCACTCTGCATCAATTCCTGGAAGTCTTTTCAGTTCACATAGAAATCCTCCAGTTTATCATTCCTTTTAGCACAATAGTATTCCATTTTTTGTAAATTTGACTTAGTTCCTTATACATTTGGGAAATTAAACCTTTATAGGAGACTTTTGTTACAAACATGTTCTCCAAGTTTGTTGCTTTCCTTCTAATTTTTGTTTCATTGGTTTAATTTGTACAAAACATTTTTAATTTTATATAAGCAAATCAAACATTTTGCATTTTGTAATGTCTTCTATCTCTTGCTTGGTCTTAAATTCCTTCCTTTCCCATGGATCTGTCATATTATTCTATGTTCACCTAATTTATTTATGATTTCACTCTTTACCTTTAAGTCATTTACCCATTTTGAATTTATTGGGGCATAGAGTGTAAGATCTTGATTTAAACCTAATTTTCTCCATACTGTTTTCCAATTTTCCCAGCAGTTTTTGTCAAGTAGTGGGTTCTTGTCCCCAAAGCTTGGATCTTTGGATTTATCAAACACAAGCTTGCTGAGATCCTTTATCCCTAGTCTATCCCTATTGTTTTGATGGCCACTGCTTTATAGTACAGTTTAAGATCTGGTACTGCTAGGCCCCCATCCTTCATGTTTTTTTTTTATTAGTTCCCTTCATATTCTTGATCTTTTGTTCTTTTAGATGAACTTTGTTATAATCTCTTCACTATAACCCTATCTTGCATGTAGTCCAAATATTATTATATTTTTTTTCAGATATAAAAAAACTCAGAGAGCATGAGTGATTTTCCAATTGGGTACAGAGATAATAGATCTCAGCAACAGAATGCAAATTCTGTTCAACACTCTTTCTTGGAGCCCACATTGTCAAAAATAGTGCCGTCTTTCATTATTTCTATGAGAAAACGAAATAAGGAGAAGACACCTTTAAAGTATTCTTGATGAAGAAATCTGCATCAGATTTTAGTTTTAAGTAATGATGAAATCTATAATTTGTCCCTCATGCTTTCATTAGGATGCAGTTATAAGAAGGGGTACAGATTGTGATAGTGAGTCGAGTCCACTTTTCAGTCATCAAAATATTCTTGCAGTGGCAGCAACTGGCCATGTGTGTATCATTAGTCATGATCAGGTGCTAGAAATACTGAAAGAAGCTTGAATGCCTCCAATTTTGGATTTTAGACTACAGATTTTTTTCTTAGTAACTGTTGCCATGCAAAATATTCGGAGATAGAGCTTAATATTATAATTGATGCTAGGAGGAGATTCAGAAGTTCTGATTCTAAAAATTCTCTGGCATAGGAGTTATCGTTGGGAGAGAAGCCTATAAAAAGTCTGAGCCCTGAAAATATCAGTGTTTCTCAAAATTTCCCATTCCTTTTTCAGTGCTGTCTATCAGGTGAAAAAGGAGATCCATCACAAAGATAGGAAGTCATAAGTGAATTGATCTGGTCACTTCAAATATATATCTCTCCCTCTTCCCCCAATTTAGATATGGATCTTTAAGCTTTAAGAGATTATATTATGCAAGTTACCTTGAGATATTTATAACCTTTCAAAGGAATTGACATTGCATAAATAGTCCTATACTATTTAAAGACTTCCAACCCACACAGAACATGTTAAATTACTTACCCCCACTACCTGACATCTCAAACTCTGATAATGAATGAAAGCTGTTTATATCTTTTGAAGAAAGACATTATAAATTTTACAAAATTCATGTAATCAAAGAATTAAGTGCTTATTTCACCTCTGACATCAAATTGTGTACAAGAAAACCTCATTTCACCAGATTTCTTTGATTTGATGGAGTTAACAATACACTATTTTTTTGAGGGCAGAGAAGGGTCAGCTCCTCTAGTAATAAATCTAAAGTGTACCAATCTACTTTCTTGTCTCAATGGAATTCTTTCATTCTTTTATGGGCTTTCTATTTTATTGGTTTATAGACATCCTCTCGAATTAATTAGACTGCGTGGACCACCTAATTCCCTACTTAACTATTTATCTGTTCATCTGTCCATCTATCATCTATCATCTATCTATCTATCTATCTATCTATCTATCTATCTATCTATCTATCTATCTATCTATCTATCTAGATCTATCTATATATATATATGTTATGTATGTCACATATCTGTTATATATCCTTAATTTTGGATTCTAGTTCATTTTTTTCCTTTTGCAATCAGCATTATGAAGCTCAAAAAATCCTTTAACAACCTCTTAACTTTGAAAGGAAAGGCTGATCAATAAAATGTAAGAACAGTTTGAAATGAAGTAAATGCATTTTCCCACCTTTATAAAGTTTTCATGATCTAGTATTCATTTTTTAAAAAATTTTGTTAGTGGAATTAGGTGCAAATAAGTAGAGATATAGAAATGAAGAATAGGGATGTATCGCTTGTCTCTGAAGTAAAGGAACTTTGATTTAATCCTTTTCTCTATTATGAAATCTCATTCTGATTGACTATATAAATATATAAAATATTTCACATCTGAAGGCATTGGATGTTCAAATTTTAAATGAAAACATTCTCTAGTTAGCTTTCTACTGAGGATTTTGACAAAAATCGCAGGTGAACAATTTTTAAATGATACTTTGTAATATTCTGGGGCTTTACTAGTAGCAAGGATTGTGCTATGTATTAAAAGAATACAACAATATAAATATGGCTGAACAATCATGCATATTTAGTTAACTATAAATGTAGTTGTTTATAACTAAAGATTGCAGAGGAGAGATAATGCAGCAGGACTATGTGTATATTACTTACACAATTTCCAATGAAACAAATTGTATTCTTTGTACCCCCTCTTCCTCTGCCAGGTCTTCTACCTCACCTTATTTTACTGAATCTATAAGACTTTCCCTCACTTTCATTCTAATTCTTCAATCTGGGAGGAGAAAGGTTCTCCATTTAAAGCTTTGAATGAAAAAATTTCACAAAAGAAAGCAAATCAAAGCAGATGAACCATATATAATTTTTAAAAATCTACTAAAAAGTACTATTTTGTAAAAATCATTAATAATAAGTAGTGTCCGTATATGATGCATTAAAATTTATAAAGTACTTTAAATATATATCATTTAATTCTCCCAATAACCTGTTACTGTTATTAGGCAAATTTTACAGATTAGGATATTGAGACAAATAGAAGTCAAATAATTTGCTCAAGGTCATCATGATACTAAATTATCCTGGGGCAATTTTGAACTTTAGTTTTTGTGACTCTAATTCTAAAGTTATGTCAACTGTGTAAACTATCTTTCTATAATTATTTTTTTTTCCTATTCAGCCTTTGTTTTATTTTTCATTTCATTTTGTTTGTTTTTTGTTATTATTATTTTAAATACTTTCTTTAAAAATGGAGAATGACAGACTAAGAAAAAAAGGTTAAATTGGCTTTAGATCTCATAACCACCAAATAATTTTATTGATCAATTAAATTCATGGAAATCAATTTATATCTTTAAATTGGAGAATATTAGACTTTAAACTTTCCTGGGTTTCCAAGGTCAGAAATGATGCCTTTTGATTATACTCTTGTCTTAGAGAAAAAGGAAGGCAGTGACAAATAGGATTGGATCTGCCATCCTGCATTTGACTCAAATATACCAAACCACCAATGAGTCAATAGGTGTTTATTACTACCTCTTATATAACTGACACCATGTTAAGTGTTAGGGATAGAAAGATAAAAATATCGTAGATTATGCTTCAAAGGACTTATATTTGAGTGGAGGATGGAATATGCATATATGTCTATAAAAGATAGAAAATAAATAAAAGATAATTCTTCAGAGAGAACTCTACCACCTGGATTATGAGAACCAACAGGTAACATCCACTGAGTCGAGTCTTGAAAGAGAAATAAAGAGATAAATGTTTTAAAAATTCAATTTCATTTTATTTTCAACTACAAATTCTCTGTTCCCTACATCCTTTCCCCATCCATTAAAATACAAAAAATACAAAACTCATTAAAACATAATAGTTGTGCAAAATTAATGTCCTCATTAGCCATTTTCTAAGAAAAACATGGAAGAATTAGATAACAAAATGTTTCAATTTGAATTCTGAGTCTATCAGTTTTCTTTTTGGAGGTGGATAACATGTTTAATCACAATCTCTTTGCAATTATGATTTTCATTTTCTCAATCATAGTTAAGTTTTTCATATAGATTTTCTTTTTAATAGTGGTATTATTGTTTAAATTATTCTCTTGGTTCTGTTTACTTTGCATTATTTCATACATGTTTTATTTTTCCCCTGAAACTATCTCCATTATTCTTTCTTATAATAAAAAAATAGTCTTTCCTATTTGTATAGCATAACCTGTTCAACCATTTCCCATTTGATAGGAATCTTCTGTCCCCATTGTTTTATTAGCAAAAATGCTAACATGTAATTGTGAATTGTCTCAATAATTCCTTTTCCTACTCCTTTGATCTATTTTGGACAAAGATGACAAAAGGTATATAAAATTTAATAGCTTTATGTACATTGTTCCAATTCCTTTCCAAATGGTTCTTTTAGTTTACACATCCACCATCAATTCATTTGTGTATCTATTTTCCCAAATACCTACCAGCATTTTTAATTTTTTTCTTTTTTTAAAAAACCTATTAGTCAACCTAATGAGTATGAAGTGGCACTCAGATTTGTAAGTTTTTGCAAATATTCTACCATTATTTTAAGATCGTCAGTTTTATTGCCATACAATGGGCCAAATATCTCCCCATAATTATAGTTCTTTCATTTTCATAGTTAGGATATCCTTTTTGACTTTTGCCATTAGAAATTTGATTTTTTTTCTTAAATTTAAATATAATAAAATAATGATCTACCTATTTTATTTCTCAAATGGACAGCCCTTAGATTTATTTAGTATTTAATTTTCTTTGGGGTTTTTTACTGTAAGTTTTCTTAATCTCTCATTTATTTTTTAGGATTTCTATTTTGGAAATTAATTGGTTTTAATTTGATTGTTTTGAGGATATTTTTGTATACATGACTAATTTATTAAAGTGTTATTTCCTTCTTTTATTGATATAAGCATATATTGATATTATAATTTTTCTTAAATACTGCTTTTCTGAATCCAATAAATTTTAGAATGTTGTCTCATTATTGTCATCCTTTTTAAAGAAATTATTGATTTGTTCTTTAATTCATTAATTTTTAGGAGTCGGTTATTTAAGTTTAAATTAATTTTAATTCATACTTCAAAGGCCCTTTATTCTAATGTTTATTGCATTATGCTCTGAAAAAAATCTATTTTTGTTACTTTGATTTTCTTTGTGAGGTTTTGAATGCCTCAGTATCTGGTTAATTGTTATGAAGATGTCATCTACATCTATTCCTAATCAGTATTCTCTAGAGATCTATCATATCTAAGCTTTCAAACATCCTATTCATTTTAACTTTTTTTGTTTATTTTATTGTCAGATTTATCTAGATTTGAAAGAGGCAAATTGAGGTTCCTCATTATTTTATTTTTCTTTTCTATTTCTTCCTATAACTCATTTAATTTTTCTTTTAATTAACTTAGATTTTGTTTTAAGAATTTACATGCAATTCCATTTGTCGCAATATATATTTTAGGTATTATATTATTTAATTGTCTCAAAAAATCTTTTAGTAAAATGTAGCATACCTATTAATCTCTTTTAAGTCTGTTTTTTCCCTTTTTCTTTGTATATGATCATGATAATCTACCCTGCCTTTATTTATTTTTCTTATGCTGAAAATTAGTAGATTCTTCTCTCATTTCTGTTTTATTTTACTCTATATGCATCTCTCTGATATTGTCTTCAATTAGTTCAACCCATTCAAATTTACAGTTGTTATTGCTATGTATTACCTTCCATCCTATCTTCCAGTCATCCTTCCTTTTTTCCCTTGTCACTTCCACAATAATCTGTTTTGCTTCTCAGCACAGTATTCCTTACTCTTTCTTCCATTTTATTTAACTTCTTGCTCTTAATCCCTTTCCCTTCTACTTCACTTTTTCATATGGTGAATTGGTGTACACAACTGTATATATATATATATATATATATATATATATATGCATCTTTCTATTCTTGAACAAGTTCAGATGAGAATGAGGTTCTCATGATGCCTATCCCTTCTTTCACCCCTCTATTTTAGAAACACTTCCTTATGTTTTCCATCTATGGGAAGTATTTTTCCTCAATCTTCTATCCTTCTCCCTTTCCATGACTTTCCTTCCTCTGTATATTTTGATTTTTCTTTTAAGGCCATCCCAGCTTAATAAAACTACACCTGGTCTCTCTATCTAATTAGACTCCCTCCAAGACCTCTGGTGATGATAGAGTTCTAAGGAGTTACATGTATCATTTTCTTATATAATAACGAAAACAGTTTGACTTCTATTATTATTTCCAATTCGTATTTCTATTTTTTATTTCCCTTGACTTTTGTTTGAATGGCAAGTGTTCTGTTAAACTTCAACTTTTTAAGAGAAAAGCTTAAAATTCTCTATTTCATTAAATATCCATTTCCTCTGTGAAGGAACATACTGTTTTGCTGGTTGGATTATTCATAGTTGCAATGCTACATCATTTGTCTTCTGGAATATCATATTGTAAATCTACAATTTCTTGATAGTCATGGCTACTAAATCTTATGCAAATCTAAGTATGACTCCATGGTATTTTAATTAATCTTTTCTAGCTTCTGGCAGTATTTTCTTTTTGATTTGAGATTGGGATTTTAAACACAATATTTCTCTGGAATTTCAATTTTGGTGTTGTTTTTTTCAAGAGGTGACCAGTACTTTTTTATTCCTACTTTTTTCTCTGATTCTAAAATATCTTGGCAATTTTTCTTTTTAATTTCTTGACATATGATATATTCATTCCTTTATTTCATGGCTTTCAGAAAGTCAGAAATGTTTATTA
Source organism: Gracilinanus agilis (assembly GCF_016433145.1). Taxonomy (NCBI): domain Eukaryota; kingdom Metazoa; phylum Chordata; class Mammalia; order Didelphimorphia; family Didelphidae; genus Gracilinanus; species Gracilinanus agilis. Next base: position 378,379,401 of record NC_058131.1, on the reverse strand, counting down.
AATTATTTTTTCTTGATATGTTTTTCAGGTCAGTTTTTATTCTATCAAATATTTCAATTTTTCTGATTATGTTTCAGTTTTTTTACTTTGTTTTATTTTTTAATGATTCCTTATGGAGTTATTATCTTCCATTTGGCCAAATCTATTACTTAAGAAGTTATTGTCTTGAGTAAGTTTTAGAATCATTTCTCAAATTGCTAATTCTCTTTTCATAGATCCCATTTATTTTCCCATTTTTGTGTATTGCTAACATTAGATTTTAAGAATGAATGTTTTCTTTTTATAAATTATTTTTGGCTTTAAATTTAGTTTTTTTAGGAATTCTTTTTGGGCTTGAGGAAAATCTACATTCTTCTTTGAATTTTTGCTTATAGATGTTTTCAAGGCACTGTCTTCTATATTTGTGTTTTTATTTCCCTTGTCATTAGGCAGCTCTCCATCGTTGTTTTCTTTTATTGTATATGAATTTTCCTAGCTTATTTCTTTATGTTAATATTGGGCTCTGATCACTTCTATTTGGTCAGTCTAGATTAAATTTCTTCTGCTTCCACCACTCATACTAGAGGACTTCAAGATCTTAGTGTTTCTAAAATCATATGGTTCAGGGAGATTATTTCTCAGTCCTCTCTATATAAGCCCTACATGTTCCTTGCCCAGGTTTGAGTATCTTGGTTTGTGCATATTTGAATTTCAGTAGACTATTGCAGGAATTAGTCACTTAGCCTACTGAGAGTTTCTTCTATTTCAGAAAGACAGAACTATTGGCCTCCCTTTGGTCTCATTTTATCCTATTTTTTCCATTACAGGCTTATGTACTTGTCTAAAGGTTAAAACTGAGTCATTGTTTTGCTCCTATGTCCAGAGGTACATAGCTAAGTTTCTGGAGTTTGTTCAGTTATTAGTTCTCAGCTATAACTCAGTATTTAGTTGTTGACGTTCTTTGTCTGAGATTTATGACCTCAAACTGGAAAATTGGTTACAGAAATAATTTATTTTACTTATTGCTGTTCCCAAAATGAGTTCTGGAGTTCCCTATGATCTCTTTAAGCCCCAGGACTTCCTGTCCTAATGCTTGATTCCCTTTTTGTCTCTGGGCAGTGGAATGTTCTCATCAGGTTTCTATATTATTACTATACCCGCTGCTTTCTCCCTGTCACTACCACATATGTCTAACCATTTCTTATCCTAGGAGCTATAAATCTACTTGTCTTCCTAAGCTGCCATTGGATGGGAAAATGACTCATGACATTTTTTTTGCTTTCCTGATTACAATTATTTGACAAATTTTCTATGTTGCTGTGGAGGAAGTATATTGGGAAATATAGGCAAAAATGCTGATCTCACTAAATCTCAATTTCCCCCCTCAAACAACAACAACAACATAGCAAAAAGTAAGGTTGTTAAGCTGCACTTGTTGAACAGCAGTCTTACATGATTTTCCATAAGGGTGTCCATTCGATGTCTTGGGTTTCGTTCTGATTATAGTAGAAAGAGGTTACTTCTTGGTCTTAATGAAACCCTTGCCATTTTATTTTCTGAATACATAAATACTCAAACATATAAAATTATCTCCTTTATATATTATCTTCATAGTATCAATATGTTATAACATGCCAACTGAAATCCACTATGAGTTTATTTGTTGCACTTATTTGTGACTATTTCTCATATCCAATTGTTAAGCAACCTTTGAAACAACTGGAAAAATTAAAGAATTTTCCCCAATCCCCTTGGTCAGCTACCAATTACACAATTTCACAACTAGAAAGGGCCTTAGAGATCATCTCATATAATAGTTTCATTTTACAGAGAAGACAATTTATAGAAAGAAGGAATTTTCCCCAAAGTTCTACAATGTTTCCAAATTCACATACCTAAACCTTTGGCCTCCTAAATTTTTGTCCAAGGCTGCTACTCTTACATTGTATAATATTGACTTCTTTGGTTTTATTATAGGACTGCTTTCCAACTTAGGAATTAGTAGGGAAATTTTCTAAAAAAAGAGATAAGCACTAATATAAAAGTTTTCTTTTTGGTTACTGACAAGATATTACCTACATTCTTTAAGTTGTGCTTGATCTTTCCACATTAACAGAGTAAGAAATCTAAAGAGAAGTCCTTTTTAAATAGCTAAATTCTAAGACAGTTTAGATCATCTCCTTCAGTGAACTCATAAAAGCCTATGGCCCTATATGGTAGCAATTGTGCCTAGTGCCCACACTTAGATCAAACATTTCACAATCAAGTTCTAAGTACTAGTTAATTAAACATGACTCATGGACCACTTTTTTTCTGGTCTTTTGTGAAGAGTTAAAATAAAAATCCTTAATAGGAGCCAAAAAAAGAAAGGAGGATTAAAAGAAAATCTTCCCATTCAAAAGGAAATGTCTCATTTCAACAGAAATAGTATTAAACAATAAACATCAATACCATACCTACTATGTGTCTAAAAGTGTACATGAGGCTAGGAGTGCAAAAACAAAAGAACTAGTAAAATAAATAAATGATATTTACTCTCAAAGAAGAGTATCTCTTCCAGGGAACAGAAGGGTATATGTGTGCGCGAATGTGTGTTTGTATGTAACAGATACATTTAGAGATAGAATAAGTGCAAGTTAATATCTAAATTAAAACCAGCAAGCTGCAAAAACTCCACAATGCACTATCATGTCAAGAGAGAAAAACATGACTGACTTCAGGACCTAAATACTTTGAGGAAGAACAAGTTTTCCCACCTAAGGACTTAAAGAATAATCATTTTTGCCCTCTGTTATTCTCTTTTTTTATTCCATTCCACCCACATCTGTCCTATCACAATTTTTAAATTTCAAGTCCCTAAAGTACAAGCCATCCAATTACCTTCATGGTTGCATTTTGTGTGACTTTGCTCTTTATCTAGGACCCTTAATCACTTGAAAAACAAGTGTAATAATGTTCTTTTGAGCACATTACACAAAGTCATTCTCTTAAACTCCATTTTGAAACATCAGTCAGGGCAAAGCACACTCAGCTACAGGTGTAATTGAATGAGCCATTAGGACTGAATGAACTTGCTTGGCTGAGCTGAGGGGGAAAAAGACAGTCTGAAGTAACAATTGTTAACTTTTGAATGACTATTTCATTGAAGATGATGGTGATGACAATAAATTTCAAACTTTTTTTCTGTTGACATACTTTTTTCTCTTATTCTTCATTTTTTTTGTTTTTTTTAACATTTATTAATATTCATTTTTAACATGGTTACATGATTCATGCTCCTCCTTTCCCCTTCAACCCCACCCCCGCACCCCCCCTACCCATGGCCGATGCGCATTTCCACTAGTTTTGTCATGTGTCCTTGATCAAGACCAATTTCCAAATTGTTGGTAGTTGCATTGGTGTGGTAGTTTCAAGTCCACATCCTCAATCATGTCCACCCCGACCCATGCGTTCAAGCAGTTGTTTTTCTTATATGTTTCCTCTCCTGAAGTCCTTCCTCTGAATGTGGGTAGCATCTTTACTATAAATCCCTCAGAATTGTCCTGGGTCATTGTATTGCTGCTGGTACAGAGGTCCATTACATTCGATTTTACCACAGAATGTCAGTCTCTGTGTATAGAGTTCTTCTGGCTCTGCTCCTTTCGCACTGCATCAGTTCCCGGAGGTCTCTCCAGTTCGCCTGGAACTTCTCCAGTTTACTATTCCTTTTATCACAATAGTATTCCATCACCCGCATATACCACAGTTTGTTCAGCCATTCCCCAATTGAAGGACATACCCTCCTTTTCCAATTTGTTGCCACCACAAAAAGCGCAGCTATGAATATTTTCTTAGAAGTCTCTTTATCTATGATCTCTTTGGGGTACAAACCCAGCAATGATATGGCTGGATCAAAGGGCAGGCATTCTTTTATAGCCCTTTGAGCATGATTCCAAATTGCCAGCCAGAATGGCTGGATCAGTTCACAGCTCCACCAGCAATGCATTAATGTCCCAATTTTGCCACATCCCCTCCAGCATTCATTACTCTCCCCTTCTTTCATTTTAGCCAATCTTCTAGGTTTGAGGTGATACCTCAGAGTTGTTTTGATTTGCATTTCTCTAATTATTAGAGATTTGGAACACTTTCTCATGTGCTTATTGATACTTTTGATTTCTTTACCTGAAAATTGCCTATTCATGTCTCTTGCCCATTTATCAATTGGGGAATAGCTTGGTGTTTTATACAATTGCTTTAACTCCTTGTATATTTGAGTGATTAGACCCCTGTCAGAGTTTTTTGTTATAAAGATTTTTTCCCAATTTGTTGTTTCCCTTCTGATTTTGACTACATTGTTTTTGTTTGTACAAAAACTTTTTAGTTTAATATAATCAAAACCATTTAATTTACATTTTGTAATTTTCTCTAACTCTTGCTTGGTTTTAAAGTCTTTCCTTTCCCAGAGATCTGACAAGTATACTATTCTGAGTTCACTTAACATGTTTATAGTTTCCCTCTTTATATTCAAGTCGTTCACCCATTCTGAGTTTATCTTGCTGTAGGGTGTGAGATGTTGATCTAAACCTAATCTCTCCCATATTGTTTTCCAAATTTCCCAGCAGTTTTTGTCAAATAGTGGATTCATGTCCCAAAAGTTGGGCTCTTTGGGTTTATCATACACTGTCTTGCTGATGTCATTTATCCCCAGTCTATTCCATTGATCCTCCTCTCTATCTCTTAGCCAGTACCATATTGTTTTGATGACTGCTGCTTTATAGTATAGTTTAATATCTGGTATTGCTAGGCCCCCTTCCTTCACATTTTTTTTCATTATTTCCTTTGATATTCTTGATCTTTTGTTATTCCAAATGAAATTTGTTATAGTTTTTTCTAATTCAGTAAAGAAGTTTTTTGGTAGCTTGATAGGTATGGCACTAAATAGGTAAATTAATTTGGGTAGAATT
>NC_058131.1:378325122-378369479 GCF_016433145.1 Gracilinanus agilis | reverse complement strand
TGGAAATATATAGTCAATTTTGATGGGTAGTTGATCCGTGGTTGCAGGCCCAGCTCTCTTGCCTTTCTGAATATTGTATTCCAAGCCTTACGGTCTTTTAGCGTGGAGGCTGCCAGATCCTGTGTGATCCTGATTGGTGCTCCTTGATATTTGAATTGTCTCTTTCTGGCTTCTTGTAAGATTTTTTCTTTTGCTTGAAAGCTTTTGAATTTGGCAATAATATTTCTAACCGATTTCTTCTCTGGGTCGAATGTAGTGGGTGTTATATGGATCCTTTTGATGTCTATATTGCCCTCTTGTTGTAGGACTTCAGGGAAATTTTGCTGAATAATTTCTTTTAGTACGGAGTCCAGGTTTCTATTAATTTTGGTTTTTCTGGAAGACCAATTATTGTCACGTTGTCTCTTCTAGACCAGTTTTCTTGGTCTGTCACTCTCTCATTGAGATATTTCATATTTCCTTCTATTTTTTCAGTCTTTTGACTTTATTTTATTTGTTCTTGTTGTCCTGAGAGATCATTAGCTTCTAATTGCTCGATTCTAGCCTTTAGGGACTGGTTTTCGGCTATAATCTTTTGGTTTTCCTTTTCAATCTGGTCATTTCTGGTGTTCAATTTGCTTATCAGTTCATTTGATTTCTGAGCCTCACTTTCCAATTGCAAGATTCTACCTTTCAAACTGTTATTTTCTTGCCAGATCTCTTCCATTTTCCTCAAAATCTCAGATTTGAACTCTTCCATAGCTTGTGAGTAGTTTTCCTTAATTGAGGAGGGTCCGGATGCTTGTTTGTTCTCCTCCTCTGTTTGCTCGGTTGTCTGGATTTTCTCTGTGTAAAAGCTGTCGAGTGTTAAAGACTTCTTTTTCTTGTTATTATTCTTTCTCTTCTGAACTTCCTGAGGCTGAGTAGCCATCATTAGCCCAGCAGCTTCTCAGATTTATCCTCGCTCTCAGTGTCTGTTCGCGATCTATTGGCTCCTGAGGTCTGAGTTCTGGTTTTTTCCAAGGTCAAGCCCCCTGGTGGGCCCTCTTGCTTGATCCTCTGCAGGAGGTTTCTTTACAAGTCTCAGGGCGCTGCTTCCACAGTCGTATACCCATCTGCACTGGTTCCCCACTTAGGCTTTAGTTCCTGGCTGTGTCTGCCTCCACCCACACCTCTGCTCAACCTGCACTCTGCGCCCAGCGTCCTGCTCCCACGCTCAGATCTCGCCTGCGTTTCTTGACCCAATGGGGTCCCAAGTCTTGCTGCTCTCAGGAACAGGTCCCGGAGCTGCCAATGACTCGATGGGTGCCCCAAACTTGCTCTATTTCTTTTTAGCTGGGTTCGGAGCTATAGATGAGTGTCGAGGGGGTGGGCGTGGGGCGGTTGCTCAGCCCACGATTTAGTGAGAGCCCTTTATAGCCTGGAAATGTCTCGATTCCACGTACCTTCCACGCTGTGCCCTTTTGTGGGGTTCCTCCATTCGTCTGGACTTGTTTTTATGTCCCCTTGAGGAGTTTTGTGTGTTTCGGTCAGGAGAGGTTAAGAGCTGCTTCTTACTCTGCTGCCATCTTAACCTGGAAGACTCTTATTCTTCATTTTTAAACTGTGCAAAGAAGAAGGAAAGAAACATTGAAAGCATGGGATTGAGTAGTCAGGGGATCCACTTACCTTCCTTATTCTAACAAAAAAAATAGTGATTAGCAGCTAAAATGTTGAGCCAATAACCTCTATTTTGTAGCTCAGTTTCTACCCTTGGAAAATGAGTCTAAAATAGATTCTTTCTAAGACCCCTTTATATCTCTAACTTGAGTCCAGCATCTGATTCTTTGGTAGGTGCAATAGATTTGAATTCAGAAAATGTGGGTTTTATGTCTGATTTTCTACTTACTGCCTGTGTGACCTTAAGCAAGTCACCTAAAATACCTGGGCCTCAGTGTCCTTATTTGTAAAATTAGGGAATTTTACATATCCAGGCCTCTGTGATCCTTAAAATTCTAAAACTATGATCCTATAACCTATGAGCCTGAGATTTCTCTCCATAGAGCACAGGTTAGTTAGCCTATTCTGAGATGTTTCTTTTTTTAAAACCCTTAACTTCTGTGTATTGGCTCCTTAGTGGAAGAGTGGTAAGGGTAGGCAATGGGAGTCAAGTGACTTGCCCAGGGTCACACAGCTGGGAAGAGTCTGAGGCTGGATTTGAACCTAGGACCTCCCATCTCTAGGCCTGACGCTCAATCCACTGAGCTACCCAGCTGCCCAATATATCTGTTTTTGAATCAAATAGAATTTAGGATTATGTTTATGTACTAATGAACCAGCAATACTTTCAAAAATGCCAACCATGTGCTAGGTCCATTGAGGCAGCTATATAAAATTCAATTGAGACAATAGAGAACAAAACCCCAATCCATACTTAAGCAATCCTATGGACCATATATTGACAATTTAAAAATGTTATATTATCTATGGTTTATTGTATTTTGTTTACTTTGTCTAACATTTACTAATTATCATTTTTATTATCATGCAAAACACACTTCCTTATTGGTCACTGGTATAAGAGTGAACTCATACATAATAAAAAACCTCAAATAAAATTAAAAATACACCCATGTGAAAGATGACTCCAACAGTTCTTTCCCTGGAGGTAGATAGCATTACCCATCAAAAGTCTTTCAGGATTGTCTCAGATTATTAGTTGCAGAAAGGAACCAAGTTTTCACAGGTAATCATCATATAATACTGTTCTTATTATGTACAATGTTCTCCCAGTTCAGCTTATTTCACTCTGCACCAGTTCCTGCAGATCTTAATCATCTTGCTCATCATTTTTTATAACATAATAGTAGTTCATCGCCAATATGTACCACAATCTGGTCAGCCATTCCCTAATTGATGGATATTCTATCAATTTACAATTCTGTCATTGCAAAAAGAGCTGATATATATACACATAGATGGATAGATAGATATCATACATATATATGTGTGTGTATCTTTCTATCTATCAATCAATCTATCTATCTATCTCTCTCTATATATGTACATATATATTTAGGAATAGATCCTTTCATTTTCAAAAAATCTCTCTTTGGGATATAGACCCTGTAGATGTGTTAGCAGATAAAAAAGTATTCACAGATTTATAGCCTTTTGGGCAAAGTTCCAAATTGCCCTCCAGAATGGTTAGATCAGTTCACAACTCTCCAAATAATACGTGTTCAAATTTTATCACATTCCCCTCCAACATTTAACAATTTCCATTACTGCCATATTGTCAATCTGATACGTATGAGATGGTACCTTAGCATTGTCTTAATTTACAATTTTTTTAAAAATAAAAATGATTTAGAACCTTTTTTCATTCAATTTTATTGCTTTGATTTCTTCACCTGAAATTGCTTGTTCATATCTTTTGACTATTTGTCAACTGAGAAATGCTTTATATTCTTATAAATTTGACTTAGTTTTGTATAAATTTGAGTAATGAGATCTTTATCAGAAGTTTATTATAAAATGTTTTCGTAGATTGTTGTTTCCATTCTAATGTTGGTTACATTGGCTTTCTTTGTACAAAACCTTTTTATTTTAATGTAACCAAAATTATTCATTTTGTATCTTATGTCTTATTTGGTCATAAATTATTCCCTTCCTCAAAGAACAACCAGTTAAACTATTCTGTGTTTCCCCTAATTTAGTTATAGTATTACTATTTATATTCAAATCATATATCCATTTTGATCTTATCTTGATATAGGGTGTGAAATATTAGTCTATACCTAGATTCTTTCATCCTATTTCCAGTTTTCCCAACTATTTTTGTTAAATAGTGAGTTCTTATTGCAAAAGCTGGGATCTTTGAGTTTATCATAAACACAAAGTAGCTAGAGGTCAATCTACCCCTTTATATTTTGAATCTAATCTACTCCATTAATCTAGCATTCTATTTCTTAGCCAGTACCAGATTGTTTCAATGATTGCTGCTTTATAGTACGGTTTGAGATCAGGTACAGCTAGTATATCTTCCTTCACATTTTTTTTCATTAATTCTCTTGATATTCTTGATCTTTTGTTCTTCCAAATGATTTTATATTGTTTTCTAGTTCTATAAAATAATTATTTAGTAGTTTGATTGGGATGGCATTGAACAAATGAATTACATTAGGTAGAATTGTCATTTTTATTACATTAGCTCAGCCTAACCATGAGCAATTAATATTTTTTACAACCATTTATATTCAAATTTATTTGTCTGAAAAGTATTTTATAATTGTGAATATATAATTCTTAAGTTTGACTTGCCAAGTAGATTACCAAGTATTTTATATTGTTTAGAGTGCTTTTGAATGCAATTTCTCTTTCTACTACTTGCTGCTGGACTTTGTTTGTAATATACAGAAATATCGATGATTTATGTTGGATTTATATTGTATCTTGCAACTTTACTAAAGTTATCAATTATTTGCATTAGTTTTTAGTTGATTCTCTTAGATTCCCTAAATATGCTGTTAAATCATCTCCAAATTTTGATAGTTTAGTTTCCTCATTGCATTATTTAATTGCTTCAATTTCTTGTTCTTTCCTTATTGCTAAAGAAAGACTTTCTTATAAATTATTAAATAATAGTGGTAATAATGGGCATTCTTGCTTCACTTCTCATCTTATTGGGAAGGCTTTTAACTTATTCCCATTTCAGATGATACTTGCTGAAGGTTTTAGTTAGATTCTACTTGTCATTTTATTCCTATGCTTTCTAGAGTTTTTAATAAGAACACATATTGTATTTTGGCAAATGCTTTTTCTGCCTCTGTTGAGATAATCACGTGATTTCTATAAATTTTGTTATTGACATGTACAATTATACTGATAATTTTACTAATATCAAACCAGCCCTGTATTACAGGTGTAAATCCTACCTGATCATAGTAAACAATCCTTGAGATATATTGCTATAGTCTCCTTGCTAATATCATATTTACAGTTTTGCATCTATAATCATAATGGTATTAGCCTATAATTTTCTTTCTCTATTTTTGTTCTTCCTGTCTTAGGTAGCTTTACCATATTTGTTTAAAAAAAAGAATTTGTTAAGATTCCTTTTTGCCTAGTTTTCCAAGTAGTTTATGTGGTACTGGAATTATTATTCTTTAAATGTTTCACAGAATTAATTTGTAAATCCATCTAGCCATGAGTTTTTTTTCTTTTTTTCTTTTTTTTTAAACCCCTACCTTCCATCTTTGAGTCAATACTGTGTATTGGCTCCAAGGCAAAAGAGTGGTAAGGGTAGGCAATGGGGGTCAAGTGACTTGCCCAGGGTCACACAGCTGGGAATTGTCTGAGGCCAGATTTGAACCTAGGATTTCTCATCTCTAGGCCTGGCTCTCAATCCACTGAGCTACCCAGGAGCCCCCATGGGTTTTTTTCTTAAGGAATTCATTGATGGCTTGTTCAGTTACTTTTTCAGATTTAAGATTATTTAAGGATTAGATTTCCCCTCTTCTTAATTTTGGCAAATTTTGGCAATTTGTATTTTTGCAAACATACGTTCATTTCTCTTAGGTTGTCAATTTATTGGATTATAATAGGGCAAAGTAGCTTCTAATGATTGCTTTACTTTCTTCTTCATGGGTGATGTTTACCCTTTTCATTTTTGATACTGATTAATATTTTTAAATCAAATTAACTAATGCTCTATTTTAAATTTTTTCATAAATTCGACTCCTAGTCTTATTTATTATTTCAATGATTCTCTTACATTTAATGTTATTAATTTCTCCTCTAATTTTTAGGATTTCCAATTTAATTTTTAAATGGTAATTTTTAATTTGTTTTTTTTCTAGTTTTGTGTGTTTATTTTTTAGTTTCATGCCCAATTCATTGATCTATTTTTTCTATTTTATCGATGGGTTTAGAAATAAAAATTTTCTCTTGTTATAAAAAATTAATAAGGTAATCTGAGTGGACCAACGAAGGCAATTGGGGTGTGAGGAAGGATAAAGGGGATATTAGGTGATTATAAGGTGATTGGAGGAGGAATGAAGGTAAGGAAGGTATTAAAGGAAATGGGGTATGTAGGACAGGGCAGCTCAAACAGGTTTATTCCCAGAGGCTTGAGACAGAGAATACAGGGAGGAAACTAGGGCCAGTAAGAAATGTCTAGGTTTGGCAGGAGGGTTTCTCTTGTTATTTACCAAAGTCTCTTGAGGGAAAAGTTCAGAGGGCCCCTCCCTGCCAGTCAAACTGATGGCTGCTGGAAGTCTTGGGTAGGTACTTCCTGCCTATATGGATGCCCCCAGTTCTCTCAAGAAATAAAAAGAAAATGATTCCTTCCCTCTTTAGCCCTTGCCTCAATTTTTGATAAAATGATTCACCAGAGGCTTGAATAGGTAACAAGGGGATTTATTAATCTCAGGTTAGTCAGAGGAAAAGAGGTTCAGGATTTTCTAAACTGCTGCTAGGGAGAGGGGTGATGGTGGGGGATGGGTCATGGAGAGTTTTAGACTGAGTGAGCTTGCTCTCCCAGTTGGGAGATTGACTGCCTTTTAAGTAAAGTCCTTATTGAATCACTAAAACTAGGGGTAATTTATTTGAGAATACTCTACTTGTCTATAGAAACTAAAACCCACAGTGTTCAATCACCAAGCCCTCCCTTCCAGCCAGGACCCACAAGAAATTCAGGGGAAAGGGAGGGATATGGATGGAGAGATCAGGGAGATGTCCAGAGAAATGAGATAGGTTTAAATTTCCCCAAGACAAGATAAGCACAGGCCAAGGCTGAAGCAAAGCCAAGCTGAAAGGTCAAAGCAAAAGCCTCCAGCCACAGCAAAAGCCAGAAGGCAAAAGCCTCATCAGTTGGAACTTCACTTCTATTTATAGCTTCAAGTCCTATCTGACTTTCTGAAGATTCTAAGGTGTTTAACTGACTTTTTGTGACCATTAGAAATTACAGAAGCAAAAAGTTTCTATTAGCCACCTTGCATTACACTCTTTAATACTGCTTTGGCTGTATCCTGCAAATCTTGATATGTTGTCTCCTCATTGTGATTTTCATTAGTAAATTATTGATTGTTTCTAAAATTTGTTCTTTTACCTACCCCCTTTTTCAGCATTTGATTACTTAGTTTCCATTTACTTTTTTTATTTATTTTTCCATGGAGCTTTATTGATAATAATTCTTATTGCATTATGATCTGAGAAGGATGCATTTATTATTTCTGTTTTTCATTTGGTTGTGAAATTTTTATGCCCTAAAACAACGCATCCATCTTGAAGGAAGGTGTTACTTCAAAACAAGTCCCTTCCTGTGAAATTAACTAAAGCCTGTTTGTTTATTTCAGTCTAGTCTATTTCCCTCAGCTTGTGTTTGAGTCTAAGTCCCAGTCTGTAAGCCTGCTGTGTTTGTCTGTTTAGATTAATTTCTCTTATCCCTGAAGATCTCTGTTTCCCTTCTGTGTTATACTCCTGACTTCAGTCCTATTATATCCTGAATCTCCTTTAATCCCAGCCTACCTGTAACCGAGAGTAGCAAGTCTCCAACATCCTCCTTTCAAATTCCTTTATACTACACACCTTTCCTCAAATTATCCACATAACATCTGGCGAGCCAAGTCATACAAAACCTATCTTCTGAAGAAAAGAAAAGAAAATGAATTGCACAAGATTGATTTTTATATTAAGCAGTCTATCGCTGCTTATTTGGTCTTTTATGCAGGGAATGTGTGCATTTTGGCTGGTAAAAGTACCAAACATGATACAACAATTAATTGAAATCTACGACTATTATAAATGGTTTGCTCACTTTAGCTGAATGCATATGCTTCATTCCAACAACAGTGGCAATTGTTCTGGCTCTATGGCATTTTTTGGCAATTTTAAAAGCGGTCCTGACTCATCTGTTTAACTATTATAAGGCATCTGATTCAAAACAAGAAAATGATAACAAGGAACTAGTTGAGAACATAAAACTACCTTTCCAAGTGTTGAGGCAATTACGTGAAGGGAATGAACTCGATAAGCATACCATCTTACAACTTGAAATCGTAGAATCAAAATTTTTTGGGAAAAAGGAAACAGAGAAAGATCAACCAATACAGAATGCAGTGGTCTCTGTCCTACCAATAGTAGACAGGACTATTGTGCAACCTGGAGAGGGGGTGGTGCATGTCAAAACATACAAGGCATTCACTCTTAGTGATATGGAGGTTTGAAAACGCCGTTTTCCCAGATTCTACGAAAAAACTTACAAAAGTATAAAAGAATTAAAGTGGGTGTTCACACATTTAACCCTAGTTTCGACGATGTCGAATTTCTTTTGGGGGAATTTTACACTCCCTTGGAAAAGGAAAAATTCCTGACCAAAACTAGGACGAACCCCAATTTAGAAGCATGGCCGTTAGTACATCAAGATCTAGATTTCACTCAACATGCTAACATGAGATACTTGTTAAGATGCAGGGCTGATCTTATCGAAGCAATGAGAAATTTTGCAAAAAGGCCAAATGCATGGCAAAAATTTGAGAAACTGAGGCAAGGGGAAGAAGAGCACCCGAGCAGTTTTCTAGACAGAGTTATTGAAGCTGCTGAAATGATATTAGGACTTAGAGATACTCATTCCCAGGATACGATCGATCATATAAGGAGACAATTTGTAAAGGGAACCTCAATCCCGATACAAAATTACTTCAGGCAAAGTTGTCCACAGTGGGAATCATTACCACTGGAGGATATTAGGAATCATGCAGCATATATACATGATTCCAAACAGAAAGAAGTGAGAATGGCTAGGCAATCTGACAATGAGAAAGATGAGATCATAGCAGACTTGAAGAGGCAATTAAAGCAATTGAAACAGGAGAAAGAAATTGAAGAGGTGAAGAATTTTGCTCTTCAAACGAGTAGAAACCAGTTTAGACAACCTGCCAACAGCACCCCAAAATCAAAATCAGCACCCCGATGCTACTTGTGTGGGGAGATCGGGCATGTGATTTGTTTTTGTAGATATAAGCAACAAATTGATTTTTCAAAACCCAATAATCAAAGAGATAATAGAAAGACATTTTATAATTCAAAATGGGCTAGGAATAATGAATCTAAAAGACTTAATGAAGAAAAACATGAGGATACTTGCTGCAATCACACATGGAAAAAGTACAGTCAAACACCTTCGTTAGATGATATGGAGAGATATATACAAATGGGAACAAAACCGAAAAAATCATTATGAATCGAGATTTCAAATTTAAAACCTATCAATCAGTGTAATTTGGGTGTGGCAGAGTCTAAGAGAATTGAGGGAATCAAAATGAGAAATCGAGGCAAAATAGAAAAGGTGTCTAAAGTAATCTACACAGAGGATACACATAGGTCTGTGGTAGATAATGAGCAATGGGAAGACATAATGCAAATGCACAAAGAAATCTTTGGCATTAAGGAGGATGATTATATAAGGGATCAGCTTTCTCATTCCATATCACACACATTGGGTAGGAAGGATGAATCAAACCATTGCAAAGAAACACATCAAGAAAATTTGCAAACGGGTTTAGACTTAGATGCAACAGTTCTTTCCCATGCAATTGCTTTAGACACAAGGTCACAGTTAGAGGTTAAAGAGCAAAAAAGTCTAGAGGTTGGCAAGAACTTGATTTTAAAGAAACGACCCACTGATTTAAAAGATGATAGCAGCTGTGTAGGAAAGTGAAAATCCACCTTTCTCAACCCCTTAGCTACAGAATTTCATCCTAAACTTTGGGGAAGAAATAGGGAACAGTTGCCTTCTTCTACAATCAGTGTGGCTGAACATAACATCGAGACTGTTACTGTGATTGATAAAAATAAAAATCATCTAATGTCAGTCACAAAAACAGTAGGGCAAAATAGGGAACAACAGTCAGCTTTTGAATCAGTAATTGAACCTGAAGTGTTGAAGGGAACACAATCTAACTATCATACAATCCCGGAGACTACTGAAGGAGAGATTGCTGATTTGAGGCTTGACAATTCTTTAAAGAGCAGAGTGGAAGATAGAACAAATCAAACTTCCATTTCTGAAGCCCTTAATGAAAGCCAACATGGAATTTGCAATAGTGACAATGACTTACAAGCTCTCAATGAGAGTATGCTCTTTAAGCTTGCTTTCTGTAATCCGGATTGTAAACTGAACTTGCCTAATGGTGCTATAGGAAGTTTGGGTTTAGAGACAAAAGACCATACGCAACAAAGAATCAATGACAAGTGTACACAAAATACTGAGGATTCTTTATTACCCTTAGTGCCAGTGAAGTCCAATGACAGTGGAGAACCCTTAGTTACTTTAGAAATCGGGGGAGTACACTATGAGGGATTACTGGACACGGGGGCAACTTGTTCCGTACTACGAGAACCACATGAAGGATGTCAATTTCAAGGCAGTTTAAGAGTAAGAGGAGCTTCTGGGGTAGCACAACAAGTCCCAAAGCCAAAAGTTAAAATGTTAAAATTTGGACCTCTGACTCTTGAACACACCTTCCTATTGATGCCATCATGTCTTTCAAACCTCATAGGAAGAGATCTTCTATGCAAATTGGCTACAACCATCCAATGTCAAAAGAAGGCTTACCTCCAAGAATTCCTCAGTTCTGACTTAGTCAAGAAGCGATAGAAGGAGTGAAACCCATCATAGAGAGTTTATTGGAGCAAGGGATATTAAAATATGGATTTTCGCAATACAATACACCAATCATACCAATAAAGAAAGCAAAATTATCTCCTGATGGGAAGACTCAATGGCGTTTAGTTCAAGATCTAAGAACAATAAATGACCATGTGCAAAAGACCTATGCCATGGTACCAAGTCCATCGCAAATCATTGCAGCAATTCCACCTGAAGCTGCTTGGTTTACTGTTCTGGACTTGAGCTCTGCGTACTTCTCTGTTCCCCTGCACAGAGACAGCCAGAAGCTGTTTGCTTTCTCTTGGGAGGGTAAATCTGTCTTCTGGACGCGTTTGCCCCAGGGATTTGCAGATTCAGCTTCACTCTTTTGCCAAATTCTGCAGAGAGACCTTGAGTTGATAACATTCCTTGACAGCAAAATGGTACATTATGTTGATGACATCCTGCTAATGTCGCCATCTGCTGAAGTCTGTTACACTGATAGTGTACACTTGATCAAAGAGCTAGGCAAAAGGGGCCATAAAATTTCCAAATTGAAACTTCAATTCGTGAAGGAAAAAGTAAATTATTTAGGATTCATCCTAGAGAAAGGCTCCAGAAGAATTTCCAAAAAGAGAACACAAAATATATAAAATTTGAGTTTGCCTAAGACCAAAAAGCAACTCAGGGCAATCATAGGAATAATGAGCTTCTGTAGAAACTGGATTCCAGGTTATGCTTACATCGCAAGACCTCTGATAGAGCTAACCAAGAAGGAAGTTCCAGAACCGTTAAAGCTGAATAAAGAACATGCACATATAGTAGGAATGGTTTGTCATGATCAGGGATACCTAGGGCTGGAGCTGATAGAGTAAGTGATTTCAATTTCTCTAATGCATGGATATGTCCTTGCAATGGATGACTGAAACTTGGGCTGGTAATTGGATTGCATCCAACAACTGATTAATTAAATTGCCATACGCTATTTGTTTGCCATTTGATGTAATGAAACCTCGATTTTTCCAAATTATGGACCAATCGAATTAGGGAACAAATGAGCCGAGGTGACTGCCAGATATGCAGCAAGATATGGACCTCTGACAATTCTGAACTTATCTTTGGTGGAGGAAGAAGATCTAAAAAATGCATACTCCCCAAAGGAAGTGAAGGATTGGAAGAAACATCACGGTGCATACCTTGTTAACGGAGTTTGGTTAGGAGCAAATGTAAAACCGATGTTACCTAAATCCTTATATTACACATTTTGCAATGCACTACACCAGAAAGGGCATTATGGAACTCTGGGCATGGCAGATTCTATAAATAGGTATTGGAATGCAAGGGACATATATGAAGTTGCTATGAGAATTTCACAGAGGTGCAAAATTTGTATGCATTACAACCAGACAATCACAAAAGTTCATAGTCTGGGAGGAAAACCTTTAGCTTACACACCATTTGAATGCTTACAAATTGATTACATCACAATGCCAAGGAGTAATGGTTATAGATATACTTTAGTAATAGTGGATAGATTAACTAAATGGCCAGAAGCTTTTCCAGCAAAGCGTAACACCTCAGCTTTTGTTGTGAAAATCTTACTAAGAGAATTAATACCTAGATTCTCTATACCATTACATTTTGCATCAGATTCTGGGTCCCATTTTGCAAATAAAATTCTAGCTACAGTTTATGAAACATTAGGAATTAAGAGACATCTACACTCAATATTTAGGCCGCAATCCAATGGGCAGATTAAACGAGTGAATAAAAGTCTAAAAAATCTTGTAGCAAAATTATGTGCAGAATCTCATATGAAATGGCCTGATGCATTGCCATTAGCACTATTCCACCTAAGAAGCCAACCCAACAGCATCACACATATTTCACCATTTGAAATGCTGTATGGACATCCACCATTCCATGGCAAAGCACCTCAAAGCATTCACAAATTATCACACCTAGGTATGGAATGCAAGCTATATGAATACATCAAATTGCTCAAGCAACGATTAAATCAACTTCACAAATTAGGCTTGATACATCAAAGAGTACCTTTTGATTTTGATCTACACAACTTCCAACCCGGAGATTATGTTTACACCAGAAACTTCACTAGGAAGACTGTGTTAGAACCCAAATGGATTGGACCTTTCCAAATAATATTAACACTCCAAGTGCAATCAAAATTGAAGGAAAAGATCCGTGGTTCTGTGTCACCCATGTCAAGCCAGCTAAAGACATGTCCCAACCACAATGACCACAAGATCCAGAAACTATGCAAAACAAAGATCAATTAGCAGCAACTGAACAATCAAGCAAGTCCTCAGTAAATCCAAAATCTATTCATAAGACCATAGAAACAGAGCAGCAAACAGAACAACAATCAGAGCATGAATCAGAAGCAGAAGTAGACCAAGAACCAGTAAACAATCACATTTTACACCCAAATGATTATCCCAATCTCAATCACTTAGAAGAATCATCTGTAAATAATTATGACAATGGAAGAGAATCAATGAAGGAAGAAGACACAACATTTGATTTGCAATCAATACCAGATCTAGAAACTGATGAGGACGAATGCATGAAAGCACAAAGACTTAATCACGAACTTTTATTTTTTGGTTACCTATAATAATCATCTTTATTAAAATCATAAAAAAAGAAGAGAAAATAATCATATATGACAGACATTTAAAAATTTGTTCCTGACACAAGTCAGAAGGTGACAAGCGCTGGTGCATCAAGCAACACAAGTCAGAAGTTGACAAGCGCGGGTGCATCGAACATCTCACTTGTTGCTGACTACGCAGATCTTCAGGAGGACAGCAAACCTGAGAACTACAAAGACATCAGTGACCAAATACATCTATCGTAAAGAGGACATCCACACTGTGAAGAGGAACATCGAATCAGCGTGGGACACATGTATTTGGAAAAGAGATAACTTACACCCAACAGAATTCTCACTGCACACAACACTAGATTCCATCCAAGCAGTACATGCTAATTGCAAAAGAATTCCAGTGGAGTAAGTATGTAACACGTCATTACACGGATAAGTCAATAGACAACACATAAACATTTTCCTGACTTCACATTTACATGTGAAACATAAACTTTCACTTAAGAGAGAAGGGTATATCTGCCTTAGTAAAAGAAAGTCTCTTACTATGGTACAGACACCGTTCTACTCAAATCACCTGACATGTCATGTACATATCTAATTTTGATTACTAACCATTAGCAATTAGTTTTACTAACACACAGGGACAGTTTAGTTAGTTTAGTAAGTTAGTACAGGGACAGATCTTTCTAAAATTTTCTTTGTAAATATTGTACATAACAAAGGTCTATGGTTTAACCAATAGACTTACAAAAGATATAGGCTTACTTATTATTACTAACATTTCTAACATAGGCATAAGTGTACTAACCTATTCATACACTAACTTTAGCAAGAGAACTACAATTTAGAAGCATATTTGGAAAAAAATTTGCAAAACTTTTCTTAGTTAATATTATCTGAGTAGTTCATAAAATTAGATAATGCATAGATAGGATTCATTACTTTGTTCTAGTTAGCAAAAATTAGCCTTAAAAATGTGTGAATGGTTAAAATGTAATTTGCTTTCCTTTCTGTTCAAATTTTTTTGAAAAAATGAAATCCCCATTCCTCTCCTATACTTTTACCTTATCCCATCTTAGTTTTAGCTTATTTAGTTGTAGCATAGTTTAGGAGATAGCAACGTTTTATTATTTTGCAAACTTAGTTAGGGATAAGAGCTTAGTAAGAATTTAGCTTAGTATAAGAGTAGTAATCCCTTAGACTTTAGTAACTATTAAAATGGTGCTAGTTGCACATTTTGAAAAGAAAAGTGGCATTTGTAGTATACAGAATTGGGGTGATATAGTTTTTTCTAGCTTTGGCTGAGTTCCAAAAGCATTAGGGGTTTGGAATCTTGAGGAAGGGGCAGTTGGTTGGATCTTCCATGGAGGGAAGTTGTCAGTCAGCCGAGCTGCCTTGATTACCTAGCCTTCATATTGAAATTTAGCCTAGCCTTGACATATTTACTTAAGAAATTATTAATTTAGATAAACCCTTTATATCTTCCTTCCCATTACCATTCCTGCCTTCCCTCCCTTACCTTATATGTCTGTGGAGTTAATAAGGAGAGTAATTAGAGAGGAGTTAAATCTGTGAAGGGTTACCTAATTGACAGCATTAGTTATAGTTAGTCAGTCATCATTTATTCCCTTTAGATAGCAATAGTACTTTGTAAAGCTGAGTTTAAAGGCAGGTCCTTACTCAGACTCCATCTTTGCTTCCCTTCCCCCACCTGAGGTTCCTGAGACAACTGATAGGGCTTTCCTTTGATCCACCTTCCTAACAAACATCCTTCAAAGAAAATAAACCCTTTTGTTTCAACAGCCCTATTAAAATAATTTGTCTGTTAGTTATCAAGAGGGAAGAAGAGGGAAAGAAACAACATACTCTGGGCTTAGAGGGAAGCTGGGGCATCCATCTTGAAGGAAGGTGTTACTTCAAAACAAGTCCCTTCCTGTGAAATTAACTAAAGCCTGTTTGTTAATTTCAGTCTAGTCTATTTCCCTCAGCTTGTGTTTGAGTCTAAGTCCCAGTCTGTAAGGCTGCTGTGTTTGTCTGTTTAGATTAATTTCTCTTATCCCTGAAGATCTCTGTTTCCCTTCTGTGTTATACTCCTGACATCAGTCCTATTATATCCTGAATCTCCTTTAATCCCAGCCTACCTGTAACCGAGATTACCCACTTAGCAAGTCTCCAACATCCTCCTTTCAAATTCCCTTATACTACACACCTTTCCTCAAATTACCCACATAACATGATGTTGCTTCACTGTTTATAGTAACTTGTAGCAAAATGTAATTTCCATCCTTATCTCTTTTAATCATATCAATTTCTATTTTGTCTGGTATCATGGTTGTTTCTTCTCTTTTTCTAACTTTAGTTGATATTTAATAAATTCTGTTCCAGCCTTTTATCTTAAATATGTGTGTCACTCTGCCTCAGATTTATTTCTATTATGTGACATATAAGATTATGCTTTTTTAATCCACTCTGCTATCTGCTTCTGTTTTATGAGTAAGTACATCCCATTAACATTCAGAGTTATGATAACTATTTATTGGCCTCCTTTCTATTATCCCCTTTAGATGCTACTCTATTCCCTTTCTGTTTTTCTTCACCAGTAGTTTGCTTTTTGTCACCTAACACCAACACTTCTCCCTCCCTCTAATTACCTTTCTTTTCACTTGTCTTACTCCCCTTCTACTTCTCTGTACGATAAGATAGAATTCAATACCCTATTGAGTAGGATAAGATAGAATTCTATAATCCACTGAGAACACTTGTTTTTCCCTCTCTGTACCAGTTAGCATGAGAGTAAAGTTTACACCTGTCTTGCCTGTCACTACCATTATACTCCCCTTTCTATAATGATTTTTATGCCTCTTTATGTTATATGTTTTACCCCATTCTATTTCACCCCTCCCTTTTCTCTAAGTGTAGCCCTCTATTTTAGCCATTGATTGATTTTTAAAATATATCGTTCATATGCATTCATCTCATATCATACATATAGCATCACCTTTACATACACATCATATCATCATATATCATCATGTACATGATGTCATCATAATCAACTTCTTCTCCACTCTCTTTCTGAGTAAATTCCTTCTATCTCCTCTACTACTAAGAGTAATTTTTGCATTCTGGCCATAATGAGTCCCTTAAATTTTCTCTTTCTTATTTACCTTTTTGGCCTTCTTTTATCTCTTGTGTTTGGATTTCAAATATTTTTTGTTCCAGTCTGCCTTTTTTCTCAGGAATGCTTGGAAATCATCTACATTATTGAATGTCCATTTTTTTTTGCTGAAAGAATATACTCAGTTTTGGTGGATAGGTGACTCTGGGTTATAAACTCAAATCTTTTGCCTTCATGAATGTCAGATGCCATTCTTTTCAATCCTTTAATATGGAGGGTGCTAAGTCCTGTGCAATTCTGACTCTAGCTCCATGATTTGAATTTGTTTCATTTTTTCTGCCTGCAGTATTTTCTTTTTCTTTTTAAAAATTTTTTTAAACCCTTAACTTCTGTGTATTGGCTCCTAGGTGGAAGAGTGGTAAGGGTGGGCAATGGGGTTCAAGTGACTTGCCCAGGGTCACACAGCTGGGAAGTGTCTGAGGCTGGATTTTAACTTAGGACCTCCTGTCTCTAGGTCTGACTCTCAATCCACTGAGCTACGAAGCTGCCCCCCTGTAGTATTTTCTGTACTTAGGAGTTTTAAGGGGAAAAGGGAGTTTTTTGGTTGAATATATTAAAAGGTTGGTTGCCAGAGGATTGAACACTTATCAATTCTCAAATAAGAATAATCTCAAGGCAAAATTGACTTTTGTGAAAGTTTATTCACAGATTAAGAAGAGAGAAAGTAAGACAATTAGAGAGAGAATAAGATACGATAAGTGATCTAACACACTGAGTAATTTGCTCTGACCCCTGGCTCAAACCAGGCAGATTTAACTAGTCCTTGATTGGAAAAGGTCAAGGCCAAAGGCCCAGAGGCATATGAAACAAAGCTTTAGTCACAGAGTCTCTTTGAAGGGAAAATTCCTTAAGAGAAGTTCAGGAAGATTCAGTCTTAACTCTCACCACATGGAATAGTCTCAGTCACAAAGAAGCAGAGCTCCCTCAGGTCACCTTCACAAAACCAGAAGCCCCTTGACTTACTCAACTGTCTCTTTTTAAAGGGGTCACTTATGTGTCACTTCCTGTGCTTCCCTCCTACTTTGCATGTCCAATCACAAAAGACATTTTTCTTAGGACTGCCTAGGGGGCAATCAGTTGATTCTGATTCATTATTTATTCTAACACGTGTGGGTTAGGAACCTCCCCCACTTGTGAATCAAATGGTGGTGTTTACATCTTTGGGTGATTAAATCTAAGTAAGGGCAGGGTAGATTTAATCTCATTATCACAGGGGTTTTGATTTTAGTTTTAATATTTCTGGGAGTTGTCATTTGGAGATTTATTTCAAGAGTTGATGAGTGAATTCTATCAATTTCCATTTTACTCTATTGTTCAAGAATATCAGGGCAGTTTTCACTGATAATTTCTTGTATAATGATGTTCAATCTTTTTAACTCATAACTTTTAAGTCCTGTAATTCTTATATTGTCTCTCCTGTATCTATTTTCCAACCACTTATTTTTTCAATGCAGTATTTCAGATTTTCTTCTGTTTTTTCATTGTTTTTATTTTGTTTTATTATTTCTTGATGTCTCTTGAAGTCACTAGCTTCTAGTTGCCCAATTCTAATTTTAAGAAATTATTTTCTTCCATCAGCTTTTGAGCCTCCTCTTTCATTTGGCCAATTTCTTCTGGCATTGCTTTCATTTCTCTTTCCTATTTTCCCTCTGCTTTTCTTAATTGATTTTTAAAAATCCTTTTTGAGCTCTTCCAGAATCTGAATCCAATTCATATTTTCCTTTGGAGCTTTACATGTGTTTCCTTTGCTTTCACTGTCCCCTTCTGTGTCTATGCCTTGCTCTTTGTCTCCATAAATTGTTTCTATGGTTAGTTGTTTGTTTTTTATGTTTGCTCATTTTCCTAGGCCTTTTTTGACTTTCACTTCTATTTTAAAGGTAGGCTCTGTTCTCAGGAAAGATATGGTACTTTCTTAAACTTTCCTTAATGCTATTCTTAGCCTTATTTATGGCTTTCTGTGAATTTCACTTCTTTAAAGGTGATGTGATAGCCTATGGCTGGGAGCTCTAAGAGCCACCTCCCATTGTTAGTTCAAACACTTTCTAAAACTGATGATGTCTCAAATACCAGCGTCAGGCTTCAGTGGAGAATTTTAGTCCACCTTGGGCTTGATAGGTCAGCCACTCTGTGGATTGCCTTACTCCGCAGCTCTGCCTTGAGCTTTGGGAAGAGCTGGATAGATCTGGGCTTTCAAAGGCCAGTACCTTGGAGACTTTCTACACTAGGGATCTTTGAATCCAGCTCAGAGTCTTCCCCAACCCATAGAACTGCACAGACTGCCTCAAGCTGGGACCCAATCCTAACAACAAGCTAGGGTTGGGGTTCTTATCCTTTCTCTGGGACTATACAGATTAGGTGCACAGCACAGACTGTCTCAGGCTAGAATTCCAGAACTCACTGTAGGTTTGCTTGGAACTTAACTGCTTTGCATTGTTTTGCAATGCTATTGGCAAAGGCAAGGTGTCAGGGCCTGGATGTTGGCTTGGGCCCAGGTTCAGAACCTGGAACGGTAGATATGGGTTGGGGGTTACTTGCTGTTGGCTTGTTCCTTACTCTTTGTTTTAGCCTCCTGCTAGCTGTACTCCTCTCTAACCCCAGTGACCCAGATACTCTCTGTTTATCTTTCAAGTTGTTCTCTTCATGAAAGTTGCTCCATTCTATCTCCTTTTTTGTATTTCAAGTATTTGTTTCATGTCCTCATTTTAAGATTGGTTGGAGAGGATTCTCAAGGTGATTTTGAGATTTCTCTGCTACTTGACCATCTTGGCTCCACCTGTACTAATTATTTTTTAATGTGGATCAAGTCACATTCAGGAGTATGCTGGTCCACATGTGACCTTCCAGCCAAGTGTTTGATGTATGTGCAGTGAGAGATTAAAAACTTGGAAGATATCATTACAAATTATAAAGAAAGTGTCTTACTACTGAAGGTAAAATATTCATTATTAGTCTTACTATCTCCCATGTAAAGAGTATTCTTCTTCACTTAACTTTCCACTTTCTCTGACTTCCTTCAATTCTTATTTAAAATTCTGCCTTTTGTAGGAAGCAGTTCCTAGTTTACATTAATGCTAATCTCTTTCCTGTATTGATTTCCAGTTATATAAAATATGTATATATCTATATATAGATACAGATATAGACATCTCCCTATATGGTAGCAATCATATCTGTGTATATAAATATCTGTATCTTTGTCTGTCTAACACTTGTTGACATTTTGTTGTTTTCATATTGGTTTCCCCATTAAATTTTTAGCTCCTTGATGGCAGGGACTCTCTTAAATCTTTTTTTTATCCTTAGGATATAGCTCAGTACCTGACACATAATAGGGATTTAATAAGTGTTTAATGAATAACTGAGGGACTTAAATGTTAATCTGTCTGTGATCCTTACAAAACAAAGTTTTATGTTCAAAGAAAAGGTAATATTCTTCAGGACTGGTATGCTTTGTTTTTATCTTTATATTCCCGAAACTTTATCTCATGTTTGAAATATGGTAGGTATTTAGTGAATCTTTTTGATTCATTGATTGATTTTACCTTTATTATAATAAAATATAATTATACTGTGTATAGTTTTCAGAGTTTCCCCATAGAGATAGTGTGGCATATTGACAAGACACTATCTTTGAAGCTAAGAATGCTTTGACTCAATCTTGTCTCTCAAATATTGGCTGGGTGATTCTGGGACAGTTATAGTGGCCTAGGCCAGTGATGGGTAAACTATTCCCCAAGGGCCAGATCCAGGTCTCAGTTTGCCCATCACTGCCTTAAGCAATTCCTTAATCACTACATCTGGATTTGGGAGCATAGTGATTAGGGAATTGCTTAAGGCAGTGATGGGCAAATTACGGCCTGGATCTGGCCCTCTGGGAATAGTTTGCCCATCATTGGCCTAGGTAATCATCTAATAATATAAATTACAAAGAAGGTTTATTTTATATTGCAAAATTCAATTGATCTACATTGGTAGAGGTCATTTGCTCATTAAATATTTTCTATACTAGTGAAGTTACAGGTCCAAACTCTACTTCTATGCAGCAACATTTGCTCATTTAATCCTTGTACTCAGACTATTGTAAAAGTGAAATTTGGAAAATGCCATCTAAAAGTGTATCTATTTCTATGGACATGGGAAATGTATCAAAACTACATTTCCCGTGATCCAACATGGTCCAACTGGTTTCCGTTTCCGGGTCTTTGGGCTTGGGGAGGCCGACGTCTTGACGCAGGGGAGAGCTTAAATCTCCTGGGTTAGGAGGGAGTGGCCTCTTTGCCAGTAGGCTCTTGGCCAGCAGACTTGAGACAGTAATGGAGGCGGCAGTTTTGAATGCTTACAAGTGTGTGGTCTGATAACTTTATCTATCAACATGGCTTTAATTAAATTACTAATTTATATTATTATACCAGCCTTTATCATTTTTCATATTTATACTATTATGTAGATTATTTAGGAATTTGTCCATATATCTAATCCAAATTAGCTTTTTAATAGCTTCTAACCCTGTCCTGTAAGCATAAGTAACACAATTTGTTTTCTCTTCCATTTGATCTCCATTAAAATCATTTAAGTCATTTGCCATATTCCTCTTTAAATCTTCTCTTCTCCATGCTGTGAAGGGTTAAATTTTGTGGGGCATGAGTTTGGTCAAAAGTCAGTGTGCAGTTTATTAAATGCAAAACACAGTTTATTATTAGGAAATACAGATAGGAAATAGGAAGGAAGAAAGTGAAAGTAATTTTGTATTCAAGATCCCAATCCTAACTAAATTTTTTCTAGAAAACTCTACATCTATCTGCCTCAGAGGACAATATCTTCTGCTAGGCCTAAGCCTTCGTGTATTCTCACTACTCTCTCTATCTGATAATATAACCACTATCTACTTATCTAGGGGCAGCTGAGTGGCTCAGTGGAGTGAGAGCCAGGCCTAGAGACTGGAGGTCCTAGGTTCAAGTCCGGTCTCGGACACTTCCAGCTGTGTGACCTTGGGCAAGTCACTTGACCCCTACTGCCCACCCTTACCACTCCTGGACCAAGGACAATCCCTAGCCCTGATGAAAAAAGGAGGAGGGTTGGGCGTGGGGCTAGCAACCCCACCCTGTAAAAACTACATCTGCTAAAGAAACTGCAACCTAAAGTAGGGGCAGCTGGGCTAGCTCAGTGGATTGAGAGTCAGGCCTAGAGACGAAAGGTCCTAGGTTCAAGTCTGGGCTCAGACACTTCCCAGCTGGGTGACCCTGAGCGACTGTGTGTCCCATTGCCTACTGGTTGTGGCCCTATGCTCCTAGAATGGAGTCCCAGGATTAAAAAAAAAATCTACTTATCTACTCAAGTTAATCAATAATCAATAAGACTATTAAGGCCTTAATTCAGGTCTCTGTCTCCAACCAGAGAGATTGCTAGCAATACAACCTCTTACCAGGAGACCCAGAAACAAAAGCCTTTTCAACCTGTTTGCAACTTACAAACCACACTCAGTTGCACCCTTCTCATTGTCACGAACTGCCAAGCAGCATAAGAGCGGGTCTCTAAATGCCAAACTGCACAGCAGGGGGTCTCTTACTGAAAAATATCATTTCTCCTTTTCCTCAAATAGAAAAAAAGGAAAAATTAATAAAAAAAAAACCTCTCTTAACAAGTATAAACCTCTTCAGGTCAGTTTACTAATTCTCATAATGCAAAGTCTTTAGCCACTTCATTATGCTATATGCTTTATGCCTTTCTCTTAATCTGTTCTAGCTTGTCAACTCTTCCTAAAATGTGGCATGTCAAATTAAATACAATACTGAAGATATGGTTTATGAGGGTAGAGCACAATAGAACTATAAACTTCCTTTCCTGGAAAATAGGTCTTTAGGATGTTAAGATGGATTTACTTTTTTATCATATTTTATAATTTTGAACTTATAGGGGCCAGGGAAAGAGACTTTTGACTCAGATTCAGCTTACTGTCCAAAAACATCCACAGATATTTTTGGAAATGAATTCTTTATTTCTATTTCCTGCATACTCTACCTTTAAAATTGGCATTTTGAACATGTCAGGACTTCATACTCAGGAATTTTAAATTTCATCTTATTTAGATCAAACTATTTTTCTAGTCTCACAGGGGAGAGCTAAAACTATCAAGTTCAATCTGATTGTAACCTGTTGTAAAAAATAAATAAAAAGAATATTAATAGCAGTATTTTAATTATGATATGTTAATTGACACAGAAAATGATAAAAAGGGAAATGGGCAAGAAACCCCAAATTCTATTCCCACAATACTTCTGCTTCTGAATTTTATTTATTCTTTTCTCCTACTTCTCTCTATCACAGCTGCTGCTTCTATTTCTACTTTTCTATTCTAGTTATACTTCCCACCTCCCATTTTGTTATTCTATTTATCTTTGTTTCTGGTTAGGGCTAGTTTGTAGCTATGGCTATACTCTATCTTTCTGTAATTCAATACACACTAATTAATTAGATAATCTCCACCTTCCACTGAAAGAGTAATATGCTAGACTTCTTATGGAGAAAAGCATGACAAATGAAATTCAATCAGTTTATTTGAAAATCATGTAAATCAATTTATTTTTATAGACTTATACAAGTAAACATTCAGTCCAGTCACCTATCTTCTCTTTCTCACTAACTAAAGAGCAAGACTGCTTTTGTTCTAAAGAGAAACTGACACAATACATTTTTGATTTTTCAAGGAAAGCTCCAGTAATGTTTACTGTTGTAATGTTGGGGCACCAGGGATGCTAACTATTATTATTTGTGGGTTCTCACTGGGGTGAGAGAGACAGGAATGACAGACAAACAGGATCAACCAGGATAGGGAGACCAGGGATTAATGCCAAGCTGTTAAGTGTCAATGGGAATGACAGTTAGGCCCAACAGTCTCTCAGCCCACCTAGGCCAGGGCCTATGGAACAAGCAGGTAAAAGTTTATAATAGTTTAATTGAGGGAAACAATAATAAAGGATTAAAATAAGGGATTCTATACTTACAACCTAAGGGCAAACCACAGAGGCAAGGGAAGGACTTGACTACACTATTTTATTGACCTAAGTCAGGCAGGGCCCAAAGGAAACAGTACTGAAGTACAGGGAAAGCTCCTCCAAACCTGGCTCCAGCCAGGTTTGGTCAGCTCAGCTAAAGGGCCTGAGGATGGCATTCAATTGGTGTCTCACGGTAAATACAAGGATGGTCTCAGGATACCAGGAGCCAACTCCACCAGAAAAGGTGATCCAAGGTACACAGGTAGGGAGAGTGAGTTTGTAATGCTGTCCACCAGATCACAAACCACTTCCCCACTTGGTGCTGCTCTGCAGGTCTGTTGTCCACTGCTGAACCTCAACCTAGCCAAACTCCTAGCCTTTCCCTAAGGCTACACTCCAGAAGACTGGTCAGTTATCTCAATCTCCTTATTTTACCAAAAACTATCAATTTACATCTGTATCAAACAAACTTAGATGTCTCTGGCCATATGAACTCCTGATCTGTTAGCTATTTCTACACTTTTAAGACCCAGCAGTTTGTATCCCAGCAGTATGTAATGTGTTGATTACCTCATAATATTAATGCATCAGACCACTTGTCTAATTATCATTTCCCTTCCCCCTATACTGTTGTAGCCCCAATAAAATAGCAGTATGTCAGCTAAGGGTTAAGCTCTTGACCACCAGAGCTTACTCACTGCCTGACTACCTCATGCCAGAACTTTCTTGTGTGCCTTTATTCTCACCTTATGTTCTCTTTCCATTAGTCCTTAACCCATAACCCATTTTTCTCTCAGTCCCTGGTTCCCCTTTCTGAATGTCCTACCCACTAGGAACCTTTATGGAGTCAGTGGACAGCTTCAAAAACCTCTCGAAAGTTTGCTAAAATTTCCCTATTCATCAAAAATTTAATTCAAATTGACTGATGTTTTAGTGTGCTTTAGTAGTTCACTTTCAAACTCTATTGTTTATAATATCAGTCAATTTTTCAGTCTCTTTTCCTAGAGCAGCTAGATTACTTAGTGGATAGAGTGCTGAATCTGGAGTTAGGAAGACCAGAGTTCATATCTGACTACCTATACTCACTCATTGTATGACACTGGACAAATCATTTGAGCTGTTTCTTTGATCCATTAGAGAAAGAAATGACAAATGACTTAAGTGTCTTTTTCAAGAAAACCCCATTCCAAGTAACAAAAAATCAGACATGACTGAACAACTGAACAACAACTTTTACTAGGGACTCAATTTGGCAAATACAATTTCCCTCTAACTATAGATTGCTTATGAAGCATCTGTGGTGATGAGTGGGCACATTCAATGATTTTTTGCATCTGGTATGCATGATTTCATCACAAAAGGAAACAACCTAGGTGTGTGATAAGCAGAGTATCCTCTGAGAATCACACAAATGCTCATAGAATAAGGTCTCTGTAGATCCTACCTCAAAGAAGAGAGTCCTGGCTGTTGCTATAGCAATGGGGTGATGGGGACACTTATTGCACACTGCCCTCTTCCTGAATTAACTGCTCTATTTCAAGGTAATTTTCACCAATTCCCACTCCCTTGCCTCCACCACTCCCTACTGAGCACAATTCCTCCTTCTATATAGGCAAGACTCAGCACAGATTCACTCTGGCACAGTTGTCTCTGTATTTTCAGCTTTCTAGGGAGATGAGGAACATGGAAAAAAAGAATTCGATGGATTCAGAGGAAGTCACATTGGACATGGAGTGTGGTGGGTGGGAAATGGTGCTGGCTTATGGGAAGGAAGAATGATATTCTTGACTTTGAACTAAATCATTGTCCTAAGAATCAAGTCAGTGGTCACTGCCAGGGACAGCTTAATAGAAATACTACTCCATTTTCTGTTCTGATACAGACAAACTATACTTTTTCTGGGATACTAGGAAGGAAAAAGGTATCATTAAGCTACCAAAGCATTCCTCCAATTGTCTATTATTAAGGTGTCTTTTCTTGGAGGAGCACAAACTAACATTGGACAATGATTTTTAAGAGCGAGGAAAACAATTTCTTTATCTTTCAAACAGTGCGGAGGAGGATTTCATTTTGAGATATGCCACCTGTCTTTTTCTCCCTTCACCTTTATTTTATGTCAGAATTAGTACTACACTTGACCAAAACCAATTCTTTCAGGTGAAATATTTAACAATGAAGTTTTAATGAGAGTCCCTATTACCAGTTTCCTGTTGGGGAAAAATAGAAATGTGCTTTTCACCCTCTGAAATACCCTCCAAATTTGGCTTCTGGCTTCTAATCTTTTTTTTTTTCTAATCTATCTCACACAAAGTAGCTAAAGTTATATTCCTACTGTGACAAGTCTGATCATGAACTTACCTGTTCAATATTCTTCTGTGGCTACTTACTATATCTTGGTAAATTAAAAAAAATAACAACTAAAAAATATTTATTTTGAAACTTAAAGCTTTCACATTCTGACCAGCCTGTTTTCCTGTGCTTACTGTAAATCACTGCCTTCCATATACTCTCCATTGTAGCCAAGCTATACTACTTGCTATTTTCCAACCTTGGCAAGCCATTTCCTCTTCTATGCCTTTGGATGGGCAATATTTCACACTCCAGACACATTCCCTCCTCAGCCCAGCTTCTTGCGACATCTCACATCATTCAAATCAAAGCTTATGTGCCATGGCCATTGAAAGCCTTTCTTAATCCACTTCATTTCTTCTCTTTCCTTGCCTTGAATTATCCACCAGATATTTATCCATTTATACTTTTTACTTCTTGAACTGGATAAAAACTACTTGAGATTAGGGACTATTCTTTATTTCTCCAGTACATTACACAGTGTAAACAGAAGGTCATTTATAAATGCTTATTTTGGATTGAATTGAAAGTGGCCTGGCAGTCACTGAATATATTTCTATCTCTTCTATTCAGAAGCTTAAAAAATAATTTTCCTCAAAAAACAATCCTAGTGCAAAAGCTATTCAAATGTGCACCATTTGCATTTTAAATTAAAAATAAAACTACTTCAAATCGTCTGCTGTGGAATAGAGTAAACTAAACTATAAGATTCTACAGCAGAGCCTCAGGTCTCCATTGTGGATTCTTTAGTTGAGTAACTTCTATGAGTGTTCCATTATCATTTTGAAGCAAGAAGGTGGGAAAAATCCCTAATCTTTTAAAGTTTTCTTGTTTTTGTTTGCTGTTGCAATATAAAATTCCATTATAGTGCCCTTGAAAATGAGTTGTTTCTAGCTCATTACTAACATTGTGGCTAACAAACCTGAATGAGTTCCCAAAGCTATGTCACTAAATGATCAAGGGAGATACACAAGGGAAAATAGAAGAACAATCCAACTCTCTATATGTAGCTTTTTTTGCAATTGTTTAATTATGAAACGTTCCTGGTCTGAGAAAGAAGGATAGTTTAAAATGAGAAGCTTAGAATATTGAAATAAATATTATATTACTGAAGGCAACATTTCTGACCTCTATCAGTAAGGTATGGAATAAATGGTCATAAATCATACTTATAGTGAGGAAGATTCTTAAAGATTACCCTCTCCCTAGGTAAGAAAACCGAGGGCAAAATAGAATATACCCAGGGTCACAAGGTAGTAAGTAGTAAAGCCAATTCCAATATTCTTTTACCACAAGAAGATTTTTTTAGCAAGTATTTGCATATATAAGAAGTGCCAGGTCCTGAAATTGTTGCTCTGCCAGTTAAAAGGGAGTATACAAAATTCTTCCTGCTTATACTTACAAGGACCTTGAACTCAATTTGAAGAGATCAGACTTAAAAATACTAAAAAAGATGTAACATTTAAGCAAAGGTCCTAGGATATAAGAGATGTACACTAATAGAAAAGGTTTAATTCAATGTAATAAACATTTATTAAGTGCTAGCTTTGTCCAAGGCTCTCTATTGTGGTCTAGAACTACAAGGGAAAAAAAGATGTGCATTATGGGATGACAGAAAGAGTCTTTGATAAAGAATTAGAGGGTCTCAAATCTCAGTTCTATTCCTGCCTATGTGGCAGCCAAGGGGAGAAAAATAGAGAGGGTTGGTCTTGTAGTCATGAAGACTTGAAATTAGAAACATATTTCAGACATTTATTAGCTGTGTGACTCAGAAATTCCTTTATCAATTTTCACCCTCTGTTTCCTCAGCTGTAAAATGGGGATAAAAATATTATTTAGAAAATCAGGTTGATATGAGGATAACATGGAAATTGTCTTGGAAACTTTAAATAAATGTTTAAATACTATCTATTGGGCAAATCACTTCACCTCTTAATATGTGTTTATTCCTCTATGAAATGAATGATACCCTAGATAGATGAATTTTAAGAAATCTTCCATATTTAAATCTCTTTTTGTAAAAAAAGAAGGTGTGGTTTTCTCTATAAACTTTACTTATTGGACAATCTCATCACCACAACATTTACAACATAGAGTGGTAATTCTGCTTTCTCCTCTGTCCTTTAATTTCCTTTGTGGCTGAGGTTATTAGCTTAAAGCTCAGCAAAAGCCACTTTAATCAACAGGTACCTCTGTTTATCCCTAAAAAAATCCCCAAGATTCCTGGGGAGAAAGGAAACAATTTGGTAAAACAATAATGATAATGACAAGAGCAATAACAATAACAACAATTAAATATGAAAACAAATGAGTGGGCTAGTGATTTATTTCTAGTTGAGAAAGAGTGACTATATAAAGACAATATCACAAAGTTACTACTGGTAATAATAGCAATAACCACCATCATCATTGTCATCCTAATAGATGTTTGAAAAGGTAGTATTTGTCTAATTTTATATATACATGTATATCTATATTCACACATATGTATATCTCTATAAACATATATGTGTGTCTATATACGCACTATATATGAATATATGTGTGTGTGTTGCTGTAACACAGGGAATTAAATATGACTATCCTTCAAGCCTGAATTTCATTTCTTGTTTTGAATCCATGGCTTATACAGGCCTTCTAAAACCTGTGTACTGTGATGAAAAATCAAACAGGGCATTTGTTTATTTTTATTTGGGGGGGGATTTGATAAAAATTTATTAGGTTTCATTAAACAAGGTTCTTCCAAAAACTCAAGTCTCTCTCTATTTTTTTTTTATTTTAAACCCTTAACTTCTGTGTATTGACTTATAGGTGGAAGAGTGGTAAGGGTAGGCAATGGGGGTCAAGGTGACTTGCCCAGGGTCACACAGCTGGGAAGTGCCTGAAGCCAGATTTGAACCTAGGACCTCCTGTCTCTAGGCCTGGCTCTCAATCCACTGAGTTACCCAGCTGCCCTCTATATTTTTTTTAAATTTTTTAAATTTTTAAGAACATTTGCTATGGTTATATCATAATTAAAATAAGTAAAGACTGATATTAAAAGGACAAGTAATATTTTAATTAGGGCCATGTTGGTAAAATAAAGAAATGGCCACATGCCTGCTAAAATCTATTTCAAATCCCTTGGCATTAGTCATTACCTTCTCTCACCACTCCTACGTACCAAAGAGAGAGAGTCTCAAGTCCATCCTCCCAATTTAAGCTGTACTTTACCTTGGTACACATCATCACGTCAAAACCAGAAACCTGTTGAATCATGGAAAATGTAGTTTCCAAGTCCCCTGAATATCCACAGGAAGTTTTTAATATATCTAGATATTTTAAGGCTCAAATGAGCTCCAAATACCACTCAATGGAAGCCCCAAAATTCAAAATAACACAGTTACATGATTCATGTTCTTACTTTCACCTTCACCCCCTTAAATCTCCCTCCCCCAGTCAAAGCAAATATCCACTGGTTTTAACATGTGTCATCTATCAAGACCTATTTCCATATTATTGATAGTTGCACTGGTGTGGTAGTTTCGGGCCTACAACCCCAATCATGTCTGCATCAACCCATTAGTTCAAGCAGTTGTTTTACTTCTGTGTTTCCTCTCCTGTAGTTCTTCTTCTGAATGTGGGTAGCATTCCTTTCCATAAGTCCCTTAAAATTTTCTTGGGTCATTGCATTGCTACTAGTACAGAAGTCCATTATATTCGATTTTACCACAGTGTATCAGTCTCTGTGTCCAATGTTCTTCTGGCTCTCCTCCTTTCACTATGCATCAATTCCTGGAGGTCTTTCCTCCAGTTCACATGGAATTCCTCCAGTTTATTATTCCTTTGAGCAAAATAGTATTCCATCACCAGCATAAATCACAATTTGTTCAGCCATTCCCCAACTGAAGGGCATACCCTCATTTTCCAGTTTTTTGCTGCCCAAAAGTTGGTCTTTTTGGTTTTATCATACACTGTCTTGCTGATGTCACTTACTCCAAGTCTATTCCACTGATCCTCCCTTCTATCTCTTAGCCAGTAATATATTGTTTTGATGATGGCTGCTTTATAGTATAGTTTAATATCTGGTACTGTTAGGCCACCTTCCTTCACTTTTTTTTTTCATTATTTCCCTTGACATACTTGATTTTTTGTTCTTCCAAATGAACTTTGTTATAGTTTTTTTCTATTTCAGTAAAAAAGTTTTTTGGTACTTTGATAGGTATGGCACTAAATAAGTAAATTAATTTGGGTAGAATGGTCATTTTTATTATGTTTACTTATCCTACCCATGAGCACTCAATAATTTTCTAATTGTTTAGATCTAGTTTTAATTGTTTGGAAAGTGTTTTGTAGTTGTTTTCGTATAATTTCTGTATTTGTTTTGGTAGATAGATTCCTAAGTATTTTATATTGTCTAGGGCAGTTTTAAATGGTGTATCTCTTTCTAAGTCTTGCTGCTGTGATGTATTGGAAATATATAGAAATGCTGATGATTTATGTGCATTTACTTTGTATCCTGAAACTGCTAAAGTTGTTGATTATTTCTATTAGCTATTTAGTTGATTCTTTAGGATTTTTTAAGTAGACCATCATAACATCTGCAAAGAGTGATAGCTTAGTCACCTCACTGTCTATTTTAATACTTTAAAATTTTTTCTTCTCTAATTGCTAATACTAGTGTTCCTAGTATAACATTAAAAAAATAGAGGTGATAATGGGCATCCTTGTTTTATACCTGATCTTACTGGGAAGGTTTCTAATTTATTCCCATTGCATATGATGTTTGTTGATGGTTTTAGATACATACTGATTATTATTTTTAGGAAAGGTCCTTTTATTCCTCAAATTTTTAGTGTTTTCAATAGAAATGAGTGTTGTCAAAGGCTTTTTCAACATCTATTGAGATAATCATGCGATTTTTCTGTTCGTTAGCTTGTTGATATGGTCAATTATTGGATGGTTTTCCTAATATTGAACCATCCTTGCATTCCTGCACATAATTCCACCTGATTATGATGGATAACCCTCATGGTCACTTGCTGGATCTTTTTGCTAGTAATTTTATTTCTCTGTTTTTTATCTACCTGGCTTTGGAATCAGTACCATATTTGTGTCATAAAAGGAATTTGGTAGGACTCCTTCTTTGCTTATTATATCAAATAATCTGTATAGTATTGCGATTAGTTGTTCTTTGAATGTTTGATAGAATTCACTTATGAATCCATCAGGCACTGGCAATTTTTTCTTAGGGAGTTCTTTGATGGATTTTTCAATTTATTTTTCTGATATGGGATTTTTTAAGTATTCTTTTTCTTCTGCTGTTAATCTAGGAAATTTATATTTTTGTAAATATTCATCCATATCCCCTAGATTGCTTTATTTATTGCCATATAATTAGGCAAAATAGTTTTAATGATTGCCTTAATTTCCTCTTCATTAGAGCTGAGGTCTCCCTTTTCATCTTTGATACAGTTAATTTGGTTTTCTTTTTCCTCTTTTTAATTAGATTTAACTGTACTTTGTCTATTTTATCTGTTTTTTCAAAATACCAGTTTCTAGTCTCATTTATTGATTTAAGAGTTCTTTTACTTTCAATTTTATTAATTTCTCCTTTAATTTTTCATATTTCTAATTTAGTTTTCATCTGGGGATTTTTAATTTGTTCATTTTCTAATTTTTTAAGTTGCATGCCCAATTCATTAACTTCTGCCCTGCCTAATTTGTTAATGTATGCACTCAGTGATATAAATTTCTCCCTTAGAACTGCTTTGGCTGCATCCCATAGGTTTGGGTAATAAGTCTCATCATTGTCGTTGTCTTCAATAAAATTATTAATGGTTTCCATTATTTGTTCTTTCACTAAATTATTTTGGAGAATCATATTATTTAGTTTCCAATTTGTTTTTGGTTTGCCTCTCCATGTATTCTTATTAATAACTATTTTTATTGCATTATGGTCTGATAAGGTTGCATTTATTATTTCTGCTGTTTTTCATTTTTTGCCATATTTCTATGCCCTATTCCATGATCTATCTTTGTGAATGTTCCATGTGATGCTGAAAAGAGGGTGTATTCCTTTTTTCTCTATTTTTTCTCCATATATGTATTAACTCTAATTTTTCTAGGGTTTCATTCACCTCTCTTATCTCTTTCTGATTTATTTTTTTGGTTTGATTTATCTAGATCTGATAGGGGAAGGTGGAGGTCCCCCACTACTATAGTTTTGCTATTTATTTCATTCTTGAGCTCCTTTAGCTTCTCCTTTAGAAATTTGGAGGTTATACCATTTGGTGAATACATGTTGAGTACTGATATTTCTTCATTGTTTATACTGCCTTTTATTAGCATGAAGTTATCTTCCCAATCTCTTTTAGCCTTATCTATTTTTACTTTGGCACTGTCAGAAATCATGATGGCAACCTCTACCTTTTTCTCATTTGAAGCCCAATAGCTTTTGCTCCATCCTTCCATTTTTACTCTATGTCTGCCTATCTCATGTGTATTTCTTGTAGACAACATATGGTAATATTTTGGTTTCTTATCCACTCTGCTATTTGCTTCAATTTTATGTGTGAGTTCATCCCATGCACAGAGTTATAATTATAAACTGTGTATTCTAAGGCATTTTGATTCTCTCTCCTTGTCCTATCCTTTCTTCGTTCACTATTTCCTTCTATACCAGTGTTTTATTTTTAATCAGTTCCCCTAATCCCCTCCATTATTGTATTAACCTTTCTCTCCTCTTCCTTCTTATTCCCCTCTTATTCTTCTTTAGGATATTTTTAAGCTACCCCCTCCTTCTCCCACCCTAATGTTACTTCCCTCTCCACTGGTCCTTTTGTTACCTTTCTACTTCTCTATAGGGAGTGAATCAGTCCTCTGCCCCAATGGATCTGATTGTTCTTTCTTCGTTAAGTTGATTTCAGTGTACTTAAGTATGAAATATATCCTCTCTCCAACCTCTTTACCCTGACAGCATATTGTTATTCTTCCCTGTTGACACCACAAGCATCTTTATGGAATATAAATTTGCTCCATTTTGTTTGTTTTCCCATTTTTCTTAATATTACCTTCTCATCCTCTAGTTTTGTGTGTGTGTGTATGTGGGTGTGTATATAATATATGTATATATACGTATATATACATATATGTATATATATACACATAAATATTTATATATGACTTTACATTTCATCCTATACAGTTTCTCACTATATTCATAACACCTCTATGTAAACTTCTTCTAGTTACCCTGCTGGTAATAACAATTTTTAATATTTGCCAATATCATTTTTTCTTCTTGGGATGCAAATTGATTGAAATTATTGGGTCTCTTAAAGAAAAGATTTTTTCCCCTCCCTCCATTCTCTTAATTATCTTATGGTGATTCTCTGGAGTTCTGTGTTTGGGCAACAAACTCTCTGTTTAAGTCTGTTTTTTTTTTATTGATGAATACTTGGAAGTCCTCAATTTTATTGAATGACCATAATTTTCCCTGCAATAATATAGTAAGTTTTGCTGGATAGTTGATTCTTGGTTGTAGACCAAATTCTCTTGCTTTCCAGAATATTGTGTTCTATGCCTTCTGGTTCTTCAATGTAGATGCAGCCAGATCCTGTGTTATCCTAATTGTGGTTCCCTGATATCTGAATGACTTCCTTTTAGCAGCTTGTAATATTTTTTCTTCCTTGGTCTGGTAGTTTTTGAATTTGGCTATAATATTCCTGGAAGTTATCAGTTTTGGATTAAATGTAGGAGGTGATCTGTGAATTCTTTCAATTTCTACTTTTCCCTCTTGTTCAATAATGTCAGGGCAACTGTCTCTGATTTTAAAGATCTATTTTTCATCTCTGATAATCTGATAAGGACAGTTTAGTTGATAAGGACATAACAGACACTGAACATCTTTTAGCTCATGCTTCCAGCTCTGTCTTCAGGAGCATGGAGTTTATTATATATATATATATATATATATTTCAAGACTCATTTCACACAATAGAACCCCCTTGAAAGTTTGCAGATGCACAGAAGTTATGAATTATGTCGTATCAAAACA
Organism: Gracilinanus agilis; assembly: GCF_016433145.1. Classification (NCBI taxonomy): domain Eukaryota; kingdom Metazoa; phylum Chordata; class Mammalia; order Didelphimorphia; family Didelphidae; genus Gracilinanus; species Gracilinanus agilis. The sequence goes on along the minus strand of NC_058131.1, from coordinate 378,335,681 downwards.
CAAAAGGTCTCATTGGCTTCAGAACAGACCAAGGCCAAGGCTAAATTTTGAGTGGGTTCTTATCAGAAAACCAAGTTGGAGAATATTTTTCTCAGGATTGAATTACCACTGCTAAGGTTTTGGCCTTGGCTATACCAGGCCAAATACCAGGCTATTCCTGGCCAAAGGGGGAAAGTGTTAACTTTTAAAATACTGGCCTGCTAGGAACCTACAGGTCTTCAATAAGGCCACAATACTTTTCAACAAGAAATCACAAGGATCATAGAAGGCGTCAAAAAAGGAGTCTCAGATTTTTCTCTATTCTCTTATTGGATTCCCTCATATTTCCCCCTTTTCTTTAAATTAAAATGATTTTTACACAGGAAAACTTTTTAATAATGAAAGGAGTCATCAATTAGTTACGATCATCAACTATAGCTGGATCTGATAGGATTTACAGATTAAACTGTTTATTTTTGTCTCTCTACATGTCTTCCCTTTTTGTTTTAAATGCAGGGATTATAGCTCAATTTGAATTTGAATATTCACCCTCTTTGTTTAAATTGAAAAAAGGCATCCACCTGTTGGGCTGTGTGAATTTCTCTTTTGAGGGCCAAGGGAAATTTTAAAGTTACACATATTTGGGGATGAAAAGAAAAGAGGACAAAAACAAAGATCCAATGATTGCTAGGCTCATTGACAAAAAGCCAATTAGGGGTCAGTCCCCTTTTGCAAAAGAGTGTACATTCAAAACAAATGCATTCAACTCCCCATAGTTCAAGCAACTGTACCACAAAATTCATTTTTGGATCTTCTTGATGCAATGTAGTTCACTACAGGCATCTTCATGGTGTCTTCTCCAACAAGTTTGTTGTCTGCATTCTGGGGAGGTGGCAAGTTTCTTATCCTGAAATTACTCTCCAAAGAATTTAAACTTTACATTGTTGATTATAAAACATACAGGGTTAAGGCTAACACATCCAGATCACTTAAGGATACATGGCTGACTTTTGGGGTTGTGTTAATCAATTATTAAAAGAAATTTTAAAAATTTAAAAAATCCTAATAAAGGAGAGAAAAAAGAATAAGTTGTGAATGAAATGTAAAATATCAAAGTCTTATGGGCAAAAATGTAGGGAAAAATAAATTTATAGCAGGTCCTTGAATCAAGGCCCAACTAAAGTGATTTAAGCAATTGTGTAATTAGCCATTCAGAAGCCAAGACTATAGAAAGTTACACTTATAAGAGAAAGAAAAAGACCAATTTTTTGTAACAAAGGGAAGTATCTTTCCCTGGTCTGATTTGCCTGCATTTGAGCCAGGATGATGGCTAGTCTTTAGTACTTAACCAGGATGAAGCTCAAGGAAGTTCAGCCTCTAACGTGTTAGAAAAGCTGCAACCCCGAACCCCAATCATTAAATTCAAGTCCTTTAGTTTTGGCATGAGAAAATTCTGTCAATCCTTCCTGGATTTGTATGGTCTTTTTTGACCTTGTGGTTCTAGGCCCTGTGCAGTTTCTCACCAATCCAATTGGATTTGGTGGTCTCCTTAACCTTGTGGCTCTTTTGTTCCCTTCTGGAATCAGACAGAATCATTAATTATAGTCCCATAATATTTACCAATTCATGGCAGGTTTCTATAGACTAAGGCTTTGTGGGTATGTACTAATATTATAGCAGTTATATGTTCATATTTCTGTGAAATCAAAAAAGGATTAATATTGATTATATGTACTTTAAGTACAAAAAATTAAAAAAAGTGAAAAAAGTCAATTATTCTATAAAAATTTAAAAGGAAAGGAATAAGAAAATTAAAAATTCAGGGAAAAATTCAATTTTTTAAGTAAAAAAGCTTTAAAAATCAAAATTATATATATAGTTAAGATTTAGTGAAATGTCTTTTACACAAAAATCATATCCATTTCCTGTATGAATAAAACAAAATCTTGACCCCCATATTTTAAATCTGGGGTATTGTTTGTTTCTTTGTATCTGTAATTAGTTATTCTAATTGATGTTCAGAAATTATACCAATAAATTTATTTACAAGAGGTTCAAACTTTCATTAAAACATCAGTTAGGGTATGTACAGTTTCTTTAGTAAACAGTGGAACATAGTTGCTTGCTATATACATTCAAATTTCTGGGCTTCAATTATTATGTTACTTTGCTTTGATTATAGCAAAAGTAGGGAAGAAAGTATAACATTGTTTGACTTCAGGTAAGAGTCAGGGATTATATCAGTGATATCTTTCTTTTGAATGGTGAGTCCAAATCAATAATCCACAAATGAGTAATATCAGTTGCAAATCCAATGACTTAAACAGTAATTATTACCAATAGCATTTGAAAGGTTTCCAAGATTTACATACACAATGAAAAACTCTAATGTTTACAAAATATGATAAATTTTCTTTTCAATAATTTCTCGATATATAAATTATCTGGTAATTCTTTCCAATAATACAGAAAAAAAGTTAACTGTGTGGAATTAAGTTTTCATTACTGTTATCTTGAATAGAGATGGTTAAGGCAGGAGCTGGTTATTCACTTAACTTATTGTGATAGTCAATTTGCTTTAAACTTTTGGTTCACAATACAAATCATATATTATTGCAAATAGGAATCATCAATTTTTTAACAAGTAGCTTTTATACATAGTTTACATTTAAACATATATTTTCAGTTTTCACAAAGTAAGGTACATGTTTTGATAATATTCAATACCAATTTTGTTAAAACACAATATTTGTTTCAGCTTTGCTTGCAACATTATTGTCCACATCACATCAAAATTCAATGAGGCTGCAAATTGCCCCGTTAGGTTCTAAATTTACTGTAAGGAAGGGGTTAATAAGTTTGTTAAAAGTTCTAAATTTTTAGAAGTAAGGAAAATTCATTGTCTCTGTAGCAGTTTTTTTCCTTTATGATTATTTAAATAATTGTACTTAGGTTTACAGGTTTTGATCTTGATATAAAATTACTCTTCAAAGGTTATTGATTTAAAACTTCAAAATTTTCAACCAGGTACCTTGGACTATTCCTACATTTGCGAATAACAGTTTTATTTCAGAAAAGATATTATAATAATATTAAAGCCATCACAATCAAGTACATATTAACAAATGATATCAAATTATTGTGAGGGCTATGCATTTTATTATGATTTTATATTCTGGATTTGAATGCATTACTACAAATCACAAATATTATGAGAATACAATCTATTCAATTAACCCTTAAATACTAGTGAAATAGTGTACATAGGAGACATAATTTGACTAGCATCTAGTACCTTAAAGCATAGATTTAAGTTGTCACAATAATTATTTTTTGCTTTTTCTAATATTACTCGAAATAGAGATAACTACATAAGTTGAACCAGATTTCTGAAAGTTACAAAATTAACATTAGCTTCTTATTAATTGTTTCACTTTACTGAATTTGAGTTGATATAACTGTCACTCTTCAATAATTATTATTCTTCCCTGTTTCTGAAAATAATTATAGTCAGAGATTCTCCTTCCTATGTGTAGAAGGAGTTAAATTACTTTTGAAATATATCCAAGGCTGCAGCTGCTTCTCAAGGGGCTGTGCTCTTTAACTCTTTAGTTTCTGCATTTATAAAATTTGCATGATTACTTTAAAACCTTGATGATTTATCACTTCCAAATGAATATTAATTTAAACTTCACTACATCCAAATTGTCCCTGATTAAAACTTCTTAATAACGTTTCCTACATAAACCAGTTATTCTTTCAGACCCCTGCTTAAAGAAGACTAAAACCTGTAATCTGGCTTCTCTATACCTTAGGACAAATCTACATATCTGATTAAATATTTATTTTAAGTCATGAACTAGTATTCTTATATAATTTGCAATTCTCAAATTTAGTTTGATAAACATTTTACCAAGTCTGATTATTTTAATCCATATTTTACACACTGCAAATCTTAATAGATAACTTTTCCAATATAAATTTTGTGCACATTTAAAATTAACTGAAATTCCATTTTCTAACTGTTAGTCAATAGATTTATACTATACCATCAGTATCTATTCAAATTCTTAGCAAACATGGATCCTAATGAATTAGAGAAAGGGCTGTGAGTTTTGAGAAAAAAGAACTATGTTTTTTGACTTTCCAAAATTATTTCTTGCTGAACTGAGGCAGCATGGATGATTCAATTTTGGGTTAAAATTTTCTCATGAACCATTATCTGTTTAAAGAGGTCTAATTATGAAACATAATCCAATGGTATTGTTCTAATAATTTCTAAGTTAAGATTTTCACTAACATTAGTGTGATTAATGGTAGATTAAACTTGTGTCAGTCCAAAAGTTTTTACCACTCTCGGTTAAACATTTAAGTGAACTGATTCTTCTGATTAGCTAAGAAAGTTTTAAATTGCACTTCTGTACTTTAGCACATAGTTCAGAACCATTGCTTTTTCTGTCTGAATAAATTTTTTCTTAGATTGCATTTAGAATCGTTGGCAATTTTGATTAAATATATACCTCAGTATTTAAACTGTTGATAGAATTTGGTGGTGGGATCAAATGTGTACCCCATTATTGTCTTATGATTTCTTTGTTCCCTTTCTTATGGCCAGTAAGAAATGAAATGTAGACAAATTATCTTGTTGATTCTCGCCTTAATGAGAACAGAGAATATGATTTCTTTTAATCAATTAAATTCTTTTAGAGTTTAAAACCCTCAGAAATCCAATTTGAGATGCTATTTTTCTGAATTTCTCAAACTCCTCTGTCTGTCTTTTTCATTCCTCCAGAATGAATGAGAAAGAGAGAGATTCATTTTCTCCAAAATTCCATTGTGATCACAGACAAACAAAACCATTACAAACAGATCATAGACACATAAACACAACATATAGATACACAGACTGATGAAAGACATATTTCCTGGGCATTTCACTCATACTCTAACAAATATAAGACATCCTATCCACAGATCAGTAAATCACATCTAACATGGCTAAAGAAATCTAGAGAAAAAAGAAAGTTTATTATTCAGAAAATTGATTAACTCTAGCAAGGAACTGGCTAAGCTAGGATGAATTCTTGGATTAAATTTAGTCATTGGTGGGGCTGGTGGTTGGCCTCCTTTCCATCTTCTCTGAAATCTATTATCAGGTAATCTGTACCCATTTTGATGGAATTTGGAATTACAATTTTTCTTCCAGTGGTAACCTTTCTCACATCTGGGACACAAAGAGTTAGGGGCATTGGAACAAGAGCTTTTTATAGCCTTTGAGCCCTTAATCATTTCAGAATGTTTTTCCTTTCAGGGCTGCTGTGATGGCTATACCCTGCATATATGCTGGACTAAAGTTCTCACAAGCTTTCACATAGTCATTAATAGTCCCAGATTCTTTAACATTTTGAAGCAGGCTCTGACACACATCATTGGCATTGTCATAGGCACACTTTTTGACTATTATTCAGATTGAATATTCATCATTTGTATATTTTTTTTACTTCCTGATTTAATCTTTCTACAAAATCTGAGTATCTTTCCTCTGATCCTTGTCTAATCTCGGTCAAACCTGTTCACAGTTTCTTAGTAAGTGGGATTCTTTTCCATGCCTCTAAGGCACACTCTATACATTGAATTAGAGCTTCTCTAGGTAAATTAATCTGATCAGCATGTAATTCCCATTCATCTTTTCCAAGTAACATTTCTTTAGTAACTCTGATGCCCTGTTTCTTATTAATGGCTACCTTCTGTTTTGCCAGTTCATCAAATTCTGATTTCCAAAAAAGGTTGTCCCCTCCAGAAAGGGAATATCTTGCTATATGATTCCAATCAAAGGGGGTGATCCAAATGCCTTCTAAAGGCTCCACAAAAGTTAAAGTGTATGGAGAAGCAGGACCATATGAAGCACAAGCTTGTCTTAATTTTTTTTAACACTTTGTAGGGAAGAGGCTCCCATGTAGGAGCTACTTCTTTATCATCATCCAATTCATCTGCTCTAAAAATAACTGGGAAACAGAATGACATAGCTTCTTCCTTCTGAGCATTTTGTAATGCTCCTTTAAACCCTATATTCTGGGGCTGTGGCTGTGGAGCTGGAGCTCCAAGCGGCAGAAGCTCTTCTGCTTTTATCTCTCTTTCCCCTGTTGAAGAGAGGTTTTTAGGTGAAGGAGGGTCCTCTGCTAGTGGCTTTTTCATTCGGATTTTAAAGCTCTGTTTTAATTTACAATGACCATTTTCCTCCTTCTCTGATTCTAACATTGAAACCTTAAAGATTTCATTCTCTGAATTCTGACCAGATAACAAAGTTGTTTTTTCAGCAGCTGATGAAATTTTTTCTGGCACTTGTTCTAGTCCATGCTCAATACAATAATTTTTCAAATCATTGCCAACTGTTGGCCAAAATTCTAAGGGAATCCACGGGCTACAATTTTGAATAAGATCAAGAAATTTAGTAAGCTGTTCTTTAATTAATTTTACTCAACATTTCCTGAGGGAGCTCTTAGTTATAGCAATAAAAAAGATTTTTTTTCCTTTGATTCACAGTGTCCCATCCTGTTAATCTATTCTTTTACTTCATGTCTTCACTTAAGGGGAGAGTTCTGAAAACTCTGGATTTCTCGCCCATCTTCAGGCAGAAACTAAACTGTCATAATTTGGGAGTTGTCTGAGGGGGAAGGGCAAATCTTTACCTGAATCCAGGAAACCAACATTCCTGTTCAGCTTCAATATCTCGAGATCTATCAAGCATCTCTGATAATCTGATAAGGACAGTTTAGTTGATAAGGAAATAAAGGATACTAAACATCTTTTAACTCATGCTTCCAGCTCTGTCTTCAGGAGCAAGGAGTTTATTATAAATAAATATATATATTTCAAGACTCATTTCACACAAAAGAAACCTCCCCCTGAAACTTTGCAGATGCACAGAATTTAAAAATTATGTCATATCAAAACACAAAAAGTCTCATTGGCTTCAAAACAGACCAAGGCCAAGGCTGAATTTTGACTGGGTTCTTACCAGAAAGCCAAGTAGGGGAATATTTTTCTCAAAGTTGAATTGCCCCTGCTAAGATTTTGACCTTGACTATGCCAGTCAGATGCATTCCTGGCGTGACCAAAGGGAGAGAGTGTTAACCTTTAAAATGCTGGCCCACTAGGAACCTACAGCTCTTCAATAAGGACACAATAATATTCAACAAGAAATCACAAGGACTACCCATATTCAGAGGAAGAACTACAGGATAGGAAACACGGAAGAAAATCAACTGCTTGAACACATGAGTTGAGGTGGACATGATTAGGGATGTAGACACGAAACTACCACACCAATAAAACTATCAATAATTTGGAAATAAGTCTTGATCGATGACACATGTTTAAAACCAGTGGATCAAAAAAGGAAGAGGAGAAAAAGGGGAAGGGAATTCATTAGGCCTTTAAAAATAAAAAGAGGGGAATAATAAGGGAGGGGGTAGAAAGGGAAGTTAATCAAGGGAGGGGATAAGGGTTACTGGCTTAAAGCAAACCTTTGGTTTAAAAGGAAATAGTGTAAGAAGAAGGGGTAGAATTAGGAGAGGATACCAAAATGTCAGCAAATGCACAACTGATAATTATAACTCTGAATGTGAATGGGATGAACTCGCTCATAAAATGGAAGCAAATAGCAGAGTGGATTAGAAACCAAAATCCTACCATATGTTATCTACAAGAAATACATATGAGGAGGGTGGTCATACACAAGTTTAAGTTAAAGGGCTTGAGCAAAATCTTTTGGGCATCAAAAGAGAAAAAGAAGGCAGGAGTGGCAATTATGATTTCTGACAAAGCCAAAATAAAAATAGATATGATTAAAAAAGACAGGGAAGGCCATTGCATCCTGATTAAAGGCAGTATAGACAATGAGGAAATAACAGTGCTCAATAGGTACGCACCAAGTGGCATAGCATCCAAATTCATAAAGTGGCAGGTCTCAAGAAGAAAATAGATAGTAAAACAATACTAGTGGGAGATCTAAATATTCCTCATTCAGATCTAGATAAATCAAACCAAAAAAAAATAAGAAAGAGGTAAGCGAGGTGAATGAAGTCCTAGAAAATTTGATTTAATTGATATGTGGAGAAAAATAAATAGGGACAAATAGGAATACACCTTCTTTTCAGCTGCACATGGTACATTCACAAATATTGACCATGTAATAGGGCATAGAAACATTGTAAACAAATGCAAAAGAGCAGAAATAATGAATGTAACCTTTTCAGATCATAAAGCAATAAAAGTAATAGTTATTAAGGGCACCTGGACAGACAAATCAAAAACTAATTGGAAATTAAATAATATAATTGTCGTAACCAGCTAGTCAAAGAAGAAATCATAGAAACAATCAACAATTTCATTGAAGAGAATGACAATAATGAGACATCCTACCAAACTCTGTGGGATGCAGCCAAGGCAGTACTCAGGGGGAAAGTAATATCCTTGAGTGCATATATTAAAAAATTAAGGAGGGCAGAGATTAATGAAGTGGGCATAAAACTTAAAAAATTAGAAAGCAAGCAAATTAAAAATCCCCAGATGAAAACTAAATTAGAAATACTAAAAATCAATGGAGATATTAGTAAAATCAAAAGTAAAAGAACTATTGAATTAATAAATAAGACTAGAAGCTGATATTTTGAAAAAACAGATAAAATAGACAAAGTACTGGTCAATCCATTTAAAAAAAAGGAAAGAAGAAAACCAAATTGACAGTATCAAAGATGAAAAGGGAGACCTCATCTCTAATGAAGGGGAAATTAAGGCAATCATTACAAACTATTTTGCCTAATTATATGGCAATAAATATAATAATCTAGGAGATATGGATGAATATTTACAAAAATACAAATTGCCTAGATTAAGAGCAGAAGAAATTGAATAACTAAATAATCCCATATCAGAAAAAGAAATTGAACAAGCCATCAAAGAACTCCCTAAGAAAAAATCGCCAGGGCCTGATGGATTCACAAGTGAATTCTATCAGACATTCAAAGAGCAACTAATGCCAATACTATACAAATTATGTGATATAAGAAGCAAAGAAGGAGTCCTACCAAACTCCTTTTATGACACAAATATGATACTGATTCCAAAGCCAGGTAGATGAAAAACAGAGAAAGAAAACTATAGACCAATCTCCTTAATGAACATAGATGCCAAAATTGTAAATAGAATATTAGCAAAGAGACTCCAGCAAGAGATCAAGAGGATCATCCACTATGATCAGGTGGGATTTATACCAAGAATGCAAGGATGATTCAACATTAGGAAAACCATCCACATAATTGACCATATCAATAATCTGACAAACAAAAATCACATGATTATCTCAATAGATGCTGAAAAATCCTTTGACAAAATACAGCATCCATTCCTATTGAAAACCCTAGAAAGTATAGGAATAGAAGGACTTTTTCTAAAAATAATAATCAGTATATACCTAAAACTATCAATAAGCATCATATGCAAGGGGGATAAATTAGAAGCATTTCCAATAAGATCAGGAGTAAAACAAGGATGCCCATTATCACCTCTATTATTTAATGTTGTACTGGAAACACTAGCAGTAGCAATTAGAGAAGAAAAAGAAATTGAAGGTATCAAAATAGGCAGTGAGGAGACTAAGCTATCACTCTTTGTAGATGATATGATGGTCTACTTAAAAAATCCTAGAGAATCAACTAAGAAGCTGGTAGAAATAATCAAACAATTTTAGCAAAGTTGCAGGATACAAAATAAATGCACATAAATCATCAACATTCTCTGTATTTCCAACAAATCACAGCAGCAAGAGGTAGAAAGAGAAACACCATTTAAAATCATCCTAGACAATATAAAATACTTAGGAATCTATCTACCAAAACAAACACAGCAATTATATGAAAGCAACTACAAAACACTTTCCAAACAAATAAAACTAGATCTAAACAATTGGAAAAACTTTGATTGCTTATGGGTAGGATGAGCTAACATAATAAAAATGACCATTCTACCCAAATTAATTAACCTATGTAGCACCATACCTATCAAAATACCAAAAATCTTCTTTACTGAATTAGGAAAAACTATAACAAAGTTCATTTGGAATAACAAAATATCAATAATATCAAGAGAAATAATGAAAAGAAATGTCAAGGAAGGTTGCCTAGCAGTACCAGATATTAAACTATACTATAAAGCAGCAGTCATCAAAACAATATGGTACTGCCTAAGAGACAGAAGGGAGGATCAGTGGAATAGCTTGGGGTAAGTGACATCAGCAAGACAGTGTATGATAAACCCAAAGAGCCCAACTTCTGGGACATGAATCAACTATTTGACAAAAACTGCTGGAAAATTTGGAAAAAATATGGGAGAGAATAGGTTTAGATCAACATCTCACACCCTACACCAAGATAAATTCAGAATTGGTGAATGACTTGAATATAAAAAGGGAAACTATAAATAAGTTAAGTGAACACAGAATAGTATACTTGTCAGATCTCTGGGAAAGGAAAGATTTTAAAACCGACAAGAGTTAGAGAAAATTACAAAATATAAATTAA
>NC_058131.1:378274477-378310917 GCF_016433145.1 Gracilinanus agilis | reverse complement strand
ATTTTGTAATTTTCTCTAACTCTTGTCGGTTTTAAAATCTTTCCTTTCCCAGAGATCTGACAAGTATACTATTCTGTGTTCACTTAACTTATTTATAGTTTCCCTTTTTATATTCAAGTCATTCACCAATTCTGAATTTATCTTGGTGTAGGGTGTGAGATGTTGATCTAAACCTATTCTCTCCCATATTTTTTCCAAATTTTCCAGCAGTTTTTGTCAAATAGTTGATTCATGTCCCAGAAGTTGGGCTCTTTGGGTTTATCATACACTGTCTTGCTGATGTCACTTACCCCAAGCTATTCCACTGATCCTCCCTTCTGTCTCTTAGGCAGTACCATATTGTTTTGATGACTGCTGCTTTATAGTATAGTTTAATATCTGGTACTGCTAGGCAACCTTCCTTGACATTTCTTTTCATTATTTCTCTTGATATTATTGATCTTTTGTTATTCCAAATGAACTTTGTTATAGTTTTTCCTAATTCAGTAAAGAAGTTTTTTGGTAGTTCGATAGGTATGGTGCTAAATAGGTAAATTAATTTGGGTAGAATTGTCATTTTTATTATGTTAGCTCATCCTACTCAAGAGCAATCAATATTTTTCAATTATTTAGATCCAGTTTTATTTGTTTGAAAAGTGTTTTGTAGTTGTTTTCACATAATTGCTGTGTTTGTTGTGGTAGATAAATTCCTAAGTATTTTATATTGTCTAGGGTGATTTTAAGTGGTGGTTCCCTTTCTACCTCTTGCTGTTGTGGTGTGTTGGAAATATATAGAAATGCTGATGATTTATGAGCATTCATTTTGTATCCTGCAACTTTACTATAGTTGTTGATTATTTCTACAAGCTTCCTAGTTGATTCTCTAGGATTTTTTAAGTAGACCATCATATCATCTGCAAAGAGTGATAGCTTAGTCTCCTCATTGCCTATTTTGATACCTTCAATTTCTTTTTCTTCTCTAATTGCTTCTGCTAATGTTTCTAGTACTATGTTGAATAATAGAGGTGATAATGGGCATCCTTGTTTCACTCCTGATCTTATTGGAAATGCTTCTAATTTATTCCCCTTGCATATGATGCTTGTTGATGGTTTTAGGTATATACTGTTTATTATTTTTAGGAATGGTACTTCTATTCCTATACTTTCTAGGGTTTTCAATAGGAATGGATGCTGTATTTTGTCAAAAGATTTTTCAGCATCTATTGAGATAATCATGTGACTTTTGTTTGTTAGATTTTTGATATGGTCAATTATGTGGATGGTTTTCTTAATGTTGAACCATCCTAGCATTCCTGGCATAAATGCCACCTGATCATGGTGGATGATCCTCTTGATCACTTGCTGGAGTCTCTTTGTTAATATTCTATTTAAAATTTTTGCTTCTATGTTCATTAGCGAGATTGGTCTGTAGTTTTCTTTCTCTATTTTTGATCTCCCTGGCTTTGGAATCAGTACCATATTTGTGATATAAAAGGAATTTCTTTGGACTCCTTCTTTGCTTATTATATCAAATAATTTGTATAGTATTGGGATTAATTGCTCTTTGAATGTCTGGTAGAATTCACTTGTGAATCCATTGGGCCCTGGCAATTTTTTCTTAGGGAGTTCTTTGATGGCTTGTTCAATTTCTTTTCATGATGTGGGATTATTTAGGTATTCTATTTCTTCTACTCTTAATCTAGGCAATTTGTATTTTTATAAATATTCATCCATATCTCCTAGATTGCTATATTTATTGCCATATAATTGGGCAAAATAGTTTTTAATGATTGCCTTAATTTCCCCTTCATTAGAGTTGAGGTGTCCCTTTGACCAGCTGGTTTTGGAGAATCATATTATTTAATTTCCAATTAGTTTTTGATTTGCCTGTCCAGGTGCCCTTACTAATTATTCTTTTTATTGTATTATGTTCTGAGAAGGTTACATTCATTATTTGTGCTCTTTTGCATTTGTTTGCCATGTTTCTGTGCCCTATTACATGGTCAATCTTTGTGAATGTACCATGTGCAGCAGAAAAGAAGGTGTATTTCTTTTTGTCCCTATTTATTTTTCTCTACATATCAATTAAATCTAATTTTTCTAGGACTTCATTCCTGTCTCTTACCTCTTTCTTATTTATTTTTGGGTTTGATTTATCTGGATCTGAAAGAGGGATATTTAGATCTCCCACTAGTATTGTTTTACTATCTATTTCCTTCTTGAGATCTGCCTGTTTCTCCTTTATGAATCTGGTTGCTCTTCCATTTGGTGCATACATATTTAGCAATGTTATTTCCTCATTGTCTATAGTGCCTTTAATCAGGATGTAATGACCTTCCCTGTCTTTTTTAATCATATCTATTTTTATTTTGGTTTTGTCAGAAATGATGGTAGCCACACCTGTCTTCTTTTTCTCATTTGATGCCCAAAGGATTTTGCTCAAGCCCTTGACCTTAAACCTGTGTATGTCCACCCCCGTCATATGTGCTTCTTGTAGACAACATATGATAGGATTTTGGTTTCTAATCCACTCTGCTATTTGCTTCCTTTTTATGTGCGAGTTTATCCCATTCACATTCAGATTTATAATTATCAGTTTTGTATTCACAGACATTTCGGTATCCTCTCCTTGTTCTACCTCTTCTTCTTACACTATTTCTTTTTAAACCAGTGGTTTGCTTCATGCCAGTAACCCCCTGTCACCTCCCTTGATTTGCTTCCTTTTCTACACTCTCCCTTATTATTCCCCTCTATTTTTAAGGCCTAATGAATTCCCTCCCCCTCCTAATCCCTTCCCTTTTATGATCTCCCCACTCCCTTGCTCCCCTTGGTTTTTCCCTTCTGACTTTATCAATAAGGTTGGATAGAGTTTTATATCCCAACAGATATACCTACTCTTCCATCTCAGGGTTAATGACACTGAGAGTAAGGTTTAACGATTAGCTCTTAATGTTCTCTTCCTCTCCTTCTTATAATAGTATTCATCCCTTCCCATTCCCATGTCCTCTTTGTGTGTAATAGAATATCTAATTTTTCTTAATCATTCAAGTTTCTCTTGTTGTCCTCTACTATTCACCTCCCTCTTTCCCACCCCCATATCATCTTAGACCATTTAGAATTCCCACCTCTCCCTACAAATAATTCTTCTAATTACTATAATAGTGAATACTATAATAGTGAATAGAGTTCCTTAAAGATAATTATACATAACATTTCTCAACATAGGAATACCAATAATTAGATCATATTGAAGCCCTTAAAGAAGCAAATTTAAAAAATACAAGTTTTCTTTTTTCCCCTCATTTTTTTGTTTACCTTTTCATCTTTCTCTTTATTTTTGTGGTTGGATATCTAACTTTCCATTTAGTCCTGATTTTTATGTCCAAATACTTGGAAATCTTCTATCTTGTGGAATGCCCAAACTTTCCATTGGAAGTATATGGTTAGTTTTGATGGGTAGGTGATCCTTGGTTGTAGACCTAGTTCCCTTGCCTTTATGAATATCATATTTCAAGCCTTGCCATCTTGTAGTGTGGTTGCTGCCAGATCTTGTGTGACCCTGATTGATGCTCCTTGATATCTGAATTCTCTCTTTCTGGCTTCTTGTAAAAATGTTTCTTTTACTTGGAAGCTCTTGAATTTGGCTATTATATTCCTGGGGGTTGTCTTTTCTGGGTCTAGTGTAGAGGGTGATGTATGGATCCTTTCAATGTCTATATTGCCCTCTTGTTGTAGAGCTTCAGGTTAATTTTGCTGAATAATTTCCTTTTTGTATGGAGTCCAAATTTCTATTAATTTCTGCTTTTTCAGGAAGACCAATGATTCTCAGATTGTCTCTTCTAGATCTGTTTTCTTAGTCTGTCACTTTATCGTTGAGCTATTTCATGTTTCCTTCTATTTTATCAGTCTTTTGACTGTCTTTTATTTGTTCTTGCTGTCTTGAGAGATCATAAGCTTCTAATTGCTCAATTCTAGCCTTTAGGGACTGGTTTTCAGCTATAATCTTTTGGTTTTCCTTTTCAATCTGGTCATTTCTGGTGTTCAATTTGCTTATCAGTTCATTTGATTTCTGAGCCTCACTTTCCAATTGCAAAATTCTGCCTTTTGAACTGTTATTTTCTTGCCAGATCTCTTCCATCTTTCTCATCATCTCAGATTTGAACTCTTCAATAGCTTGTGACGAGTTTTCATTATTTTGGGAATGTTTTGATGTGATTAAGTTTTTGTTATCCTCTGCTGTTTGCTCTGTTGTTTGGATTTTCTCTATGTAAAAGTTGTAGAGTGTTACAGATTTCTTCTTGATGATCTTTCTCTTTTGGGGTTCTTGTCACTGGCTTACCATTGTTAGCCCTGTGCCCTCTCAGGTTTATCCTCACATTAAGTGTCTGTCTGCATTCTTTAGGCTCCTGAGGTCTCAGGTCTCATTCTTCTCGGGGTCAAGCCTCCTGGTATTCCCCTTAGTTGTTCCTCTACCTGAGGATCCTTTAACAGTCTCATGGCATTGCTTCCACGGTTGTAAACCCCTTTTGCACTGGGTCCTCCCTCAAGTTCCTCGCCTACACTCAAGATCTGAGTCCTCGCCTGCACTCAGGATTTGTGTCTGGGCTTGCCTCCATGCCCGCACTAGTGCCTGCGCTCAGGGTCTGAGATCAAAGTCCACTCGCATTCTTTAGCCTTTTGGGGTCTTAAGTCTTGCTGCTCTCAGGAACAGTTCCTGGTGACCCCAGGTAGCTGCCAAGGACTTAATCCTTGCCCCAAACTTGCTCTAGCTCTTGTGAGGTGGCTTTGGCACTGTAGGTGGTGTGGGGTGGGGGACGGGATTGCTCAGCTCGCATTTTAGTGAGAGCTGTTTCACCCCTTTATAGCATGGAAATGCCCCAATTCCACGTTCTTCCAATACTGCACCCTGTTGTGGGGTCCCTTTTTACTCTGGATTTGTTTTTATGTCTTCTTGAGGAGTCCTGTATGTTTTGGTTAGGAGAGGTTAAGCAGCTGCTTTGGACTCTGCCGCCATCTTAACCAGGAAGTACTCTACTTGCAAAATCTTAAAGTCTGATTTTTGTCTATAATCTTTTGATTTACCTTTTTGGTCTAGTCTAGCCTGTTTTTCATAGCTTCCAACAGGTCATTTCTGGTCTTCAATTTGTTTATAATTTCTTTTGATTTCTGAACTTTGATTTCCAAGTGTGACATTTTTTAACTCTTATTTCTTTTTAAACTATTTCTGATTTTCTTGCCAAATCTGTTCAACCTTTCTCATGATCTCAGATTGGAACACTTCAAGAGCTTGTGACCAATTTCCATTTTGGGGGAAGGTTTGGATGTGTTTACTTGTTTGTCCTTCTCTACTGTCTCCTCTCTGGTCTGGATTTTTTCTCCATAAAAATTGTCTAGGATCAGTGCCTTTCTCTTGTTCCTTTTGAACAAGAAGGTTGTTTTTCTTTGGCATTCCTGGTCATCACTATTCTGGTTTTTCCTTCCCAGCCAGAAGTCTGAGTGTATGGACCTATGGAGCAGTTTTTGCCTTAGGCTATTTTTCTGAGTCTCTGTGGCTTCTATCATGTGCCATTACTCCCCCATCTCCACTCTATCTCTGTGCTCAAGGCCTGCACTCTTCAGCCTTGTGGGATCTCAAGTCTAGCTGCTTTCAGGGTAAGTCCCTGGTGCTCTTAGCTGCCAAGAACCTAGATATTTTTCCATGCTTTCTCTGATTCTGACTCTCTGACTCTGAATCTGGCACCATAGGTAGGGTGGTGGATTGGGTGAGGGTAGATCAGCTTGTATTTTGGTGGTGACCCCTTTATAGCCTGGAAATGCTGAAATCCCACATACCTTTTATACTGAGTCCTATTGTGGAGTCCCTTCATTCATCTGAACTTGTTGTTTTTTGTCCTTTTGAGGTATCATATGTCAGTTGGTGGTAAGGAGAATAAGAGTTCTGCTTCTACTCTACAACCATCTTAACCTGGAAGTAGATGTATTATTTTCAATGGATAAGGTTAGGAAGATAAGAAAACTTGGGCAGACATTTTTTAGGTATTTGATATAAGGTAAAATCTTTGTTCTAAGAGTTAGATATTCTGACATTACTCTATATCATACTGTTAAGACAACCATTCTCTTTTTTCTCTAATTTACCATCTATAAGAAGAAGATATGAAATTAATGGTGAATATCTCACATCCCTTATTTAAATTCATTGTAAGAATGCTTTTATTTTATGAGAATATCCTGCCAATCACACACAACAAGTCCCTACTCCATTTAAAATGATTCTTGGCTATGAGAGCTCTTCTGTTACATGGATAATTTGGTTCATGTTCTGATATTTACTTTTCCTTATCTCTAAATTCAAGAAGTTGGATTACTAGGGCCTCTAGAATCCCTTATAGTTTGTGATCTATGAGAAGAGAAAGCAATTTTTTTGTTAATACATCTTCAATTTAGAATGAGAGTATTCATCTAATTAGAGCACCACTGCATATAATAACCTGACATTAAATGTTTTTAAAATTCAGAAGTTCACCATTCATTTTAAACAGAATAATTTATGGATTCTGTGGACATCATTGT
This sequence comes from Gracilinanus agilis, assembly GCF_016433145.1. Lineage (NCBI taxonomy): Eukaryota > Metazoa > Chordata > Mammalia > Didelphimorphia > Didelphidae > Gracilinanus > Gracilinanus agilis. The sequence goes on along the minus strand of NC_058131.1, from coordinate 378,304,365 downwards.
TTTATGAGTATGTTACTTTTTTTATTTGTGTGAATCCTTTAGCTTATGGTCACTGTTTTTGAATTTCAAAGTCTATTTTGTTGTTATATTGTTTATTTTGTTCTCTTTTCTTTCCTGAGGGGCATAATTCTTTCTGTACTGTTTAAAATGAATAATAAACAGTAAGTAGGAAAATAACATATTCTCATCTGAGTCTCAATAATTGATTAGCCACTCAAAACAGAATAGAGAAATATAGTGAAAAGAAATAATTGAATTTACAGAAAAACAAACAAATGAGCAAAGCATATAAGTCCTGTCCCTAATTTCCCTAGTTTTTAGACACTAGAAGATAATAGATATCAAAGGATGAATATTTCATTTTGGTGGAGGTTTGAATGTCATGATGAATTTATTATGAAACTATCTTTCTTTTTCACAGGTAAAAACGGGATAAAATCAATATACTTTTGCTCTCTGTCTATAGTATTGTGTCTTTCTCTTTGGTCTATATGTTTGGGTTTGTTTTCTCCTAAACTACTGTGTTGTTTCATTGCTTTCATAAGAAAGGAGTCTAGCATATTGATTTATGGTAAACTTAGGAAGCAGCCTAGGACTAGGTAGGATTTTTCAAAAATCTAGATTTAAATGTATGAAAGATCTTAGGCAACCTCTAGTTAATTCCCTCATTTTATACAGGAGGAGACTGTTGTTTGGATGACTAAATAACACAAGCTAGTGAGAATGCTGGGACAGAAACCCAGGCTAGTATTTTTCTTCTTCCTTTTCTCTCGGATGAGTTAATCTTTGTAGAGATAGTTTGGCCTACTGGGTAAAGTCATGGATACCAGAATCATGGATTTGTAACTAGAATTGCTATTAGAGCTAATCTTTCCCAATATTTTAATTTTACAGTTGAGGAAAATAGGTTCCAGATAGGTTGTCTGCAGTCATACAGGTAAAGTCACAATGTCTGAGATGGCATTAACTAAGGGCTCAAAAGTCTCAGTTCAAAATTTACCTCTGACATTCATTAGATATGTGAATACAGAAAATTATTTTAACTTTTTGGAGTCTTAGCTCCCTTATCTCTAAAACAGGTAATTTAATACTATCTACCTACATTTTGAGATTTATTTTCTGTTCTCATATAGGATAAACTAAGCAAGGCTCTTTAAAAAATTTTAAACACTATGTAAATATCAGTTTTTATTATGTAGGCCTTCTGTTTCACATATCTTATAAATTATTTTTTTAATTTAGAATATTTTGTCATGGTTACATAATCCATTATCCTCCTTCCTCCCCTCCCCCCTCCCAAACTCAACAAACAGTTCCATTGGGTTATACATGTATCATTTTTTAGAACCTATTTCTATGTTATTCATATTTGCAGTAGAGTGATCCTTTAACATCAAAACCTTAATCACATCCCGATCACACTATGTGATAGATCATATATTTTTCTAATGTGTTTCTGTTTCCACAGTTCTTTTTCTGGATGTGGATAATGTTCTTTCTCACAAGTTCTTCTGGATTGTCCTGCGCCATCGCAGCTGCTGGTAGAAAAGTCTATTACATTTGATTGTGCCATAATGTATCAATCTCTGTGTAAAATGTTCTCCTGGTTCTGCTCCTTTCACTCTACATCAATTCCTGAAGGTCTTTCCATTTCACATGGAATCCTCCAATTCATTTTTCCTTTCAGCACATTAATAATCCATCTCCATCAGAAACCACAATTTATTCAGCCATTCTCCAAAAGAGGGATAACCATAATTTTCCAATTTTTTGCCACCACAGAGTATGGCTATAAATATTTTTGTACAAGTCTTTTTCCTTATTAACTCTTTGGGTTACAAATCCAGCATTAGTATAGGTGGATCAAAAGGAGGCATTCATTTAAAGGACTTGGTGCATAGTTCCAAATTGCCTTCCAGAATGGTTGGACCAATTCAGAACTGAAGTAGCAGTATATTAGTGTCCCAATTTTGTCACATCCCCTTCAGCATTAATAACTTTCCTTTGCTGTCATAGTGGCTAATCTGCTAGGTGTGAAGTGATACGTCAGAGTTGTTTTAATTTGCATTTCTCTAATCAGAAGGGATTTAACATTCCATATCATGTTCTTATTGATAGTTTTGATTTCATCATGTGAAAACAGCCTATTAATGTCCCTTGACCATTTGTCAATTGGAGAATGGCTTGATTTTGTGTAAATTTGACTTAGTTTCTTTTATATTTTGGAAATTAAACCTTTGTCAGAGACCTTTTTATGAAAATGTTCTCCCAGTTTGTTGCTCTCCTTTTAATTTTGATTGTATTGGTTTTGTTTGTACAAAATCTTTTTAATTCCATATGAGCAAAATAATTCATTTTACATTTTGCAGTGTTTCTATCTCTTCCTTGGTCTTAAATTCCTTCCTTTCCCAAAAATCTGACAAGTATACTAATCTATATTCACCCAATTTGTTTATGATTTCACTCCTTATATTTAAGTCAATTACTCATTTTCAATTTATCTTGGCATAGGATGTAGATGTTGATCTAAACCTAATTTTTTCCCCATACTATTTTCCAATTTTCACAACAGTTTTTGTCAAATAGTGAATTCTTGTTCCAAAATGTGGGGTCTTTGGGTTGGACAAACACTAGCTTGCTGAGGTCATTTACCCCTAGTCTATTCCATTGATCCACCCTTCTATCTCTTAGCCAGTCATATATTGTTTTGATTCCCACTGCTTCATAGTACAGTTTAAGATTTGATACTGCTAGGCTCCTATCTTTCACATTTTTTTTCATTATTTCCCTTGATATTCTTGATCTTTTGTTCTTCCAGATGAACTTTGTTATAATTTTTTTCTAATTCAGTAAGAAAATTTTTTTTTGTAGTTTGAAAGGTATGGCACTGAATAAGTATAATAAATTTGGGTAGGATTGTCATTTTTATCATTTTACCTCATCCTACCCAGGAGCAATTAATATTTTTCTAATGATTTAGATCTAGTTTATTTGTGTGAAAAGTATTTTGTAGTTGTGTTCATATAATTCCTATGTGCATCTTGGCAGATAGAATCCTAAATATTTTATATTGTCTTGAGTGATTTTAAATGGAGTTTCTCTTTCCAACTCCTGCTGTTGAGTTTTGTTGGAAATATATACAAATGTTGATGATTTATGTGAGTTTATTTTGTACCCTGCAACTTTACTAAAGTTGTTAATTATTTCTACTAGACTTTTAGTCGATTTTCTTGCGTTCTTTAAGTATACCATCATATCATCTGCAAAGAGTAATAGTTTGGTCTCCTCATTGCCTACTTTAATCCCTTCAATTTCTTTTTCTTCTCTAATTACTATGGCTAGTGTTTCTAGTACAATATTGAATGAAAGAGGTGATAATGGGCATCCTTGCTTCACTGCTGATCTCTTTGGGAAGACTTCTAACTTGTTCCCATTGCAGATGATACTTGGTGATGATTTTAAATATATCCCACTCAACATTAATGCATTGCTGGTGGAGTTGTGAACTGATCCAACCATTGTGGATGGCAATTTGGAAATATGCCCAAAGAGCTCTAAAAGACTGCCTGCTTTTCCATCCAACCATACCATTGCTGGATTTGTACCCCAAAGAGATCATAGATAAAAAGACTTGTACAAAAATATTTATAGCTGTGCTTTTTGTGGTGGCAAATACCTGGAAAATGAGGGTATGCCCTTCAATTGGGGAATGGCTGAACAAATTGTGGCATATCCTGGTGATGGAATATTATTCTGCTCAAAGGAATAATAAACTGGAGGAATTCCATGTGAACTGGAATGACCTCCAGGAATTGATGCAGAGTTAAAGGAGCAGATCCAGGAGAGCATTGTACACCGAGACTGATACACTGTGGTACAATCGAATATAATGGACTTCTGTACTAGCAACAATGCAATGACCCAAGACAGTTCTGAGGGATGTATGGAAAAAAATGCTACCCACATTCAGAGAAAGAACTACAGTACTGGAAACACAGGAGAAAAACAACTGCTTGAACACATGGGTTGATACTGGCATTATTGGGGATATAGACTCGAAAGGATCTCACCAATGCAACTATCTATAATATGGAAATAAGTCTTTTTTTAAACCCTTAACTTCTGTGTATTGGTTCTTAGGTACAAGAGTGGTAAGGGTGGGCAATGGGGGTCAAGTGACTTGCCCAGGGTCACAGCTGGGAAGTGTCTGAGGCCGGATTTGAACCTAGGACCTCCCATCTCTAGGCCTGGCTCTCAATCCATTGAGCTAACCAGCTGCCCCCTTGAAATAAGTCTTGATCAATGACACATGTTAAAGCCAGTGGAAATGCACATTGGCTATGTAGGGGGTTAAAGGGGGTGAAGGAGAAAGTAAAAACATGAATGTTATTTGGAAAGTAAATAATATAATTCTTAAAAAATGGTGGGTCAAAAAAGAAATAATAGAAAAAATTACAGACTTCATAAAAGAGGATAATGTTGAGAAGATATCATATGAAAACCTATGGGAGAGAGACAAAGCAGTACTCAGGGGAAAATTTCTATTTCTGAGTACCTCTAGCAACAAAATAAAGAGGGAGGCTCGCAACTAAAAAAATAAAAATCCCCAGATAAAAAACAAAACTGTAAAACCTAAAAATTAAAGGAGAAATTAATAAAATTAAAAGTGAAAATATTATTGTACTAATAAATAAGTCTAGAAAATGGTACTTTGCAAAAACAAATGAAATAGATAAAGTACTGTTTAATTTAATAAAAAAAGAGATGAAATTAATAGTATCAAAGATGAAAAGTGTGATCTCACCTCTAATGAAGAAGAAATTAAGATAGTTATTAAGAACTATTTTGCCCAATTATATAGTAATAAATATGACAATATAGGTGAAACGAATATTTACAAAAATATAATTTGCCTAGATTTAAAAAAGTGGAAATAGAATACTTAATGAATCTCAGATATTTATATTGTAAATAATGTCAGAAAAACAAATTGAAAAGACATCAAGGAACTCCCTAAGTAAAAATTCCCAGAGCCAGGTGGATTCACAAGTGAATTCTATGAAACTTTTAACGAACAACAGTGCCAATGCTATTTGACAAAGTAAGCAAAGAAGGAGTCTTACCAAATTCTCTTTTATGACACGAATATGGTACTGATTCCAAAAGCAGGCAGACCAAAAATAGAGAAAGTAAACTATAGACCAAACTCCTTAAGGAATGCAGATACAAATATCTTAAATAAAATACTAGCAAAAAGACAACAGCATGTTATCACCAGGATAATTCATTATGACTAGGTGGGATTTATACCAGGAATGCAAGAATAGTTTAATATTAGGAAAAGCATCCATATAATTAACCATGTCAATAACAAAACCAACAGGAATCATATAATTATCTCAATAGATGCAGAAAAAGCTTTTGGTAAAACACAACACAAATTCCTACTGAAAACAATAGAAGGTATAGGAATAGAATGGTCATTCCTCAAAATAATGACTGGATATATTTATTATTTGTTTGTTTATTCTTTGTTTCTTTATTCATTTATTAAATATTTTATTTTTTAAAAAAATTTTCCATGGTTACATCATTCCATATCATTATATTTACATGTGTATCAGATCATCATAATCAATTTACTTCTCCACCCTTCTTTTGCATAAATTCCTTCTGTCTTCTTTACTACAAAGGGTAATTTTTTTAAACCCTTGTACTTCGGTGTATTGTCTCATAGGTGGAAGATTGGTAAGGGTGGGCAATGGGGGTCAAGTGACTTGCCCAGGGTCACACAGCTGGGAAGTGGCTGAGGCCAGATTTGAACCTAGGACCTCCTGTCTCTAGGCCTGACTCTCACTCCACTGAGCTACCCAGCTGCCCCCTACAAAGGGTAATTTTTGATAATTATAGAAATCATTTTCCATGTAGACTTATTCAACATTTTGACCTTAATGAGTCCCTTAAATTTTTTCTCTTTCTTATTTACCTTTTTAGCTTCTCTTGTGTCTTGTATCTGGACTTCCATTTTTTTGTTTGTCTGGCTTATTCTTCAGGAATGCTTGGAAATCTACTATCTTATTGAATGTCCATTTTTTCCCCTGAAAGAGTATACTCAGTTTTGTTGGATAGGTGATTCTGGGTTGTAAACTCAAATCTTTTGCTTTCCTGAATATTATATTCCATCCCTTTCAATTCTTTAATGTAGAATCACCAGGTCCTGTGTGATCCTGATTATAGATAGCTTCATAGTACTTTAATGGTTTCTTTCTGAATGTTTGAAGTATTTTTTCCTTGGCTTGGTGGCTCTTGAATTTAGCTATTATATTCCTGGAAGTTGTCATTTGAGGATTTCTTTCTGAGGTGATCAGTGAATTCTTTCAATTTCAATTTTATTTATTGTTCTAGGATCTCTGGACATTTATATTTGATAATTTCTTATAATATGATGTCTAATTTTTTTTTATCATGTCTTTCAAATAGTCCAATAACTCTCATATTGTCTCTCCTAGGTTAGTTGTTTTTTCAACAAGATATTTCATGTTTTCCTCTGTTGTGTTTTTTTTTTCTTTGGTTTGCTTATGTTTTATTGCTTCTTGGTCTCTCATGAAATCATTAGTTTTTGATGGTCAATTCTGACTTTTAATTCTTAATTTTCCTCTGTCAATTTTTGGTCACCCTTTTCAGTTGGTCTATTTATTCTTGCCCTACTTTCATTTCTTCTTGCATCACTTTCCTTTCTCCTTGTATCACTTTCATTTCTCCTTGCATCACTGTCATTTCTCTTCCCACTTTTCCTTTGCCTCTCTTAATTGGTTTTTGAAGTCTTTTTTTGAATTCTTCCATAAGCTGTGATCAATCCATATTTTTATTTTGGACTTTGAATGTATTTCCTTTGCCTTCACTTCTCCATTCTCTGTCTCTTTGTCTTCATAAAAATTCTTTACAATTAGGTGCTTTTTTGTTTGCTTTTTCCCCCTATTATAGGTAGACTTGCTTGGATGATGTTATGGTCTGAGGGCTGAGAGCTCTGAAAATCCCCTCCTCCTGCTGATTCAGTTGACCCTTGAGAGGCTGATAGCTTAAAGACTTGGCTCAGGCTTAGGTATAAGCTTTTGATTTCACTCTGATCTTGATCAGGTCAGGGATTGGTCAAAATCTAGCTGTAGGCTTAGTCTCAAGTTTTTGGTTTCACTGTATACTTGATCCAATCAGGCACACCCTTGATTTTTCTGTCTTAGAACTCCACCCTGATCTTTAGGCAAAAAGCAGTACTTAATACTCAATAGTGTCATCCACCTAAAAGTGTGAAGTATGTCCTTTTCCTCACCCCAGACTAGAATTCCCTGGGTTTGGACTCTGGACTGCTCCACAAGTTTGAAATTTCAAAGAGTATGGGTTGGCTTGTACCTCTATTTGCTCAGGTAGGCTTTCAGTATCTGGATTTTGGCTCTGACATTGGTCTGAACCTGGGACAGAAGATTTTGTTGGGGGGGCATGGCTTGCTCTTGGCTTGCTCTTCCCTCTTTGCTCTAGCTTCTTGCTATTTCTGCTCTCCTCTCACCCCAGTGCTTCAGATCATTTTTTACTACCTTTTCAGTTTTTCTTTTCTTGGAAGTTATTTAACTCCATTTCCTTGTTAGTTCTTTCACTCCTGTATTCATTTTGATATGTTAATTTTGGATGTATTCTCGTGGTGACATGGTGCTATTCTGGTTCACTCCATCATCTTGGCTCTACCTCATAATATCCACTCCCATGCTTTCTAGCATGACGTTTTCTGTGATTTTGTCAGACTCATTCAATGAGTTCAAAAGTGGTATCAAGGTCACTTACCACACTGATGGTAACTAACTTGAAAAAAACTATAAGCCAGACTGAAGGAGATTGATGTGCAACTTTTTTTTTTGCAGATGGTTGTGTACTCAATTTCAGCTTCTGAGCCTGGGATGTGATATTGGCCTAGCTACCCATATCATGAAAACTGAGGTGGTTGAGCAATAATATCACTGCAGTATTCATACGAGCAGTCATTGGTTGTTGTACATAGAATAATTTTTAATACTGTTTATAATCTCACTTATTTGGAATGCTAGAGTTCTGGGATCAATTGAACCAGATTAAATGCTAATGGGTAAATTGTAAAGCTTAATATCAATTTAGAAAGTCATAGTAAAAAGTTTAAGATGAGGAGAAAAGGTTAGAGAGGAATTTTTTTTGGAAGGAGTAATTTATCTGAGAGGTTTAGTTAATTTTAAAGTTGATATTGGTAAACAGTATTAATATGATATCTAAGAAATATGTGATATGAGTTGCATTAAGAGAGAAATAACTTACAGTAATAAAGAGGCAATAATTTCATTCTAATCTGTACCATTCAGATTACATTTGGAGTATTCTATTAGGTTCTGGACAGCACAGTTTAGTAAAGAAAATAATAAATGGGAGCTTAGTGCAGCCTGAATAGTTGAGGTCCCCAACTCTTCTAAATGAGTATTGAAATAAAGAAATGGAAAGATTTACCTAAGGAGAAGGGAAAAATAAAGAATAAAAGGGAATATAATCCTAATCCAAAGAAAGGAGAACTATGAATAAATGTTGGAAATTACACTTGTGTACTTCCCTTTTTATGTTCGATATGTTCATTCTTAAATGTATAAAATCTTATTAGTTATACACAATCAATGTTATTTCTTTTTGGTATTTTCCTTTATTCTTTCTATGGTTGAAAATTTGTCTCCTCCCATAAATAAGAAAAGTAGAGAACCTAATTTTCTAATTTTTATAATATAATTATGGATATTGAAGAAACATTCATTTTGAAACTATTATGGGATATAATTTAAGATGTTTGTATAAACATAATTTCCTCTATACTACTCTCTGGTTTTCACAGTTGTTTTTATCGAATAGAGAATTCTTTCCTAAATATATACCCGAGTGGAACCTTTGATTCAAAGGACCAAAATATTTTAGTTACTTTCTTGGATGAATTACAAATTGCAGAATTCTTGGATCAAAATACAATTCTACCAATAATGCATTAGTGTACCTGTCTTTCCACAATCCTCAAACATGAACTATTTTCACATCTTATCTTGACCCATAATGTGAAATTTCAGTTTGCTTTAGTTTTAATTTATCTAATAATTGGTGATTTTGAGTGTTCTTACATGTGACAGTTTACTCATGATATTTACCTTGAGAATTATTTGTTTGTATTTCTTAATACTTTGTCTATTAGGAAATGACTTTTTATGAATTTTACTTTTTCCAGATTACATGTAAACAATTTCTTAATATTAATTTCCAGTGTTTTATAATCATCATTCTCTCTCCCCCAACTCACCCCTTCCCCCAAAATATGACATAGGTTTTACATATATTATCATATAATACATATATCCATGTTCATTATGTTGAACATAAGAAATAAATTGCTTACACTGGATAAAAATTTATGCAGGAAATAAAGTAAAGAACGATATGTTTCAATTTGCATTTGGGTTCTGTTCCCTCTAAGGCAGTTGATGTCATTTTTTTTTGTTCATGACTCTCTTGGAGTTGTCCTGGATTCTTGTCTTATTGATAATAGTTAAGTCATTCCCAGTTGAGCATCATACATTATTATTCTTACCATGTACATCTTTCTCCTTGTTCTTCTCACTTCACTTTGTAAATCTTTCTGAGATTATTTGTGATCATTTTTATCATTTCTTCTAGCTCAGTAGCATTCCATTACAAGCATATACCACAATTTCTTCAGCCATCTCTCAATAGATGGACATCCCTTCAGTTCTCAGTTATTTGCCACCACAAATGTATTTTTGTATAGGTAGACTCTCTTACTCTCTCTTTAATATCTTTGGAATACAGACCTAATAGTGGCATTCAGGATCAAAGATTATACAACAGTTTGATGGTCCTTTACATATGGTTCCAGATGGCTCACCAGAATAGTTATATCAATTAACAGATCTGCCAGCAGTGTTTTAGTGTCCTGATTTTTCCACATCCTGTCCAACATTTATCATTTTCCCTTTTTGTTATGTGAGCCTGCCTGATGGATGTGTGATGGTGCCTCAGAGTTTAGACAGAGACAGAGCATGAAAAAGGAACAAACTGAAGAAAATAAAATGCAGGGAAGTACACAATTAGTAATTATACCCACATGTGAATGGGATAAACTCATCAATAAAATTAGAGCAGATTTAAAAAATAGAATATGGATTAGAGTCCTACAATATGTTGTTTACAAGAGACAAACTTGAACAGAAAGTCACAAAATTAAATTAAAGAACCCGAGTAGAATCTATTATAGTTCAGTTGAATTTAAAAAGACTGAAATAGCAGTCATGATCTCAGCCATTTCAAAAGTGAAAATAAAACTAATTAAAAAAATAATCAGTGAAACTACATTTTGTTAAAAAAACATACCAAAGACAAAGAAGTGACATATTTTTTATTTTTTTCAATTACATGTGGAAACAGTTTTTATGTAACCTTTTATGATCCAGATTCTCTCTCTCCTCTTCACTCTTCTCTCCTTGCAATGATTAAAAAAAAGTCTGATAGAAACAATACCGGTGATGTCATGAAATATATATTTCCATATTCCTCATTTAATGAAAGAAGAGACATATCCACATGCATGAAGTAAATAAAGTAAAAAATGACATTTTTTATTTTTATTCAGATTTTGACAGTTCCTTCAATGGCTATGGATAGCATTTTTTCATGTGGAAATTTGCATTACTAATGGTTTAATCCTTCAGAGATGATCATCACAAAATATTTCTTTTACTGTATTTAGTGTTTTTCTGGTTCTTCTCACTTCAGTTTTCATTTGTTCTTATGAATATTTTTGGATTTTTTTCTGATCTTTATCGAGTTTGTTATTTCTTATTGTTAAATGGTTTTCCATTAGAATCATATATCATAATTTGTTCAACCATTCTCCAATTGATGAACATCCCTTGTGTTTCCAAATCTTTGATACAACAAAAATGTTGGCTATATATTTTGGTGCAAATAGATCTGTTTCCCCTATCTTTAATCTCTTTTGGTTACTGACCTAGTGGTGATATTGCTGGGTCAAAGGTGATGCACAGTTTTTATGGCGTTTGGGGGCATGATTTCACATTGTTCTCCAGAATAATTCTATAAATTCACATTTCCAACAACAACGTATTAGTAACTCAATTTTTAAATAACTCTTCCAAATTTTATCATTTTCCATTTGGACACACAAGCTAATCTGATATATGTGATGTGGTATCTGCATTGTTTTAATTTGTTTTAGTTTTCACTTATCTAATCAGTATTTATTTGGGGTATTTTTGCATAGGAGTATATATTTAATTTCTTCCTCTGACAACTGCCTACTTCATATTCTTTGAACATTTACCAATTGGAGAGAGAATTGTATCATAAATTTGAGTCAGTTATTTACATATTTGAGAAATGAGATTTTTATCAGAGAAAATCACTACAATTTTTTGTTTTTCTTCTAATCTTGGTTGCCACATGGCTTATGCTAGGCTCTTCTCTATTAGTTCATTGCCCCACACTTTGGGACTCTTGGTTGGACTGGTCCATTATTTGCAGGTAACCCAAGATGCTTCACTTGCTGGCCACTCTCCTTTATCACCTCAGTGAGAAGTTTTCTTCCTGCTTTCCTTTGTTTTGGAGTGATTTTTTCCCTTTCCCTTTTAATATTTAGAGAGATTGGTGAAGCTCAAAGCATTTCTTACTTTACTTTTTTAACTCCCAGAATTGACAATGAAGTAATATCAAGAAATTTTAAGGGCAAATTCCTATGACAAATACTTCATTTTCAAATTTATAGAGAAATAAGTCTAACATAAAATAATAGCTATTTCTTGATTAATTATTAATCAAAATTTATGAATATTTTTTAAAAGAAGAAATTAAAATCATCTATAAACATGCCTTTAGATTACAATTGCTTGGAGAAATATTAATTATTTTAATTTTTTTATTTACATTTAAAAACTATTTTAAGATTTTTTTAAAGCTCCAATTTCTTTCCATTTCCTTTCTAAACACACTTATTTAGGGAGGCAATTTTAAATAGTTAATACATGGGCAGTCATGCCCCAAATTTTGTATTAGTAATGCTATAAAAGAAAACAGATAATCCTCTCCAGAAAATAAAGAAAAAAAGTTTTGATCTGCTTTTGTGCTCTATCAGTTCCGTATATGGAAGTGGATATAATTTTTCATTATAAATCTTCTGAATTTGCCTTGCATAATTATATTACTGAGAATATTCAAGTTATTCATGGTTGATCATCCCCCTATATTGATATTACTGTGTACAGTGTTCTCCTGGGTCTGAATATTTTACTTTGCATTAGTTTATATAAATCTTTCAAAGCTTTTTCTTCTACTGAAACTATCCTGCTTTTCATTTTTAATAGCACAACAAAATACCATTATAATCATATACCACATTTAGTTCAGCCATTTAATAATTAATGGACATTTTGTCAATTTCCAATTCTTTGATATCAAAAAAATCTATGAATATTTTTGAACATATGGTTTTTTTCTTCTTCTTCTTTGATCTCTAAGGGATATGGACTGTAGTGCAAAAGATGCAAGAGAAGCTTTTGCTCTTGCAGGGAGACAACTAAAAACTTCTGGCAGTTAGAAGCCTTAGAATTCTGAGAGAAGTCAGTTGGTCCCTGAGGCTTGAACAGAGCAGAAGGACTAACTAGAGATCTGCTTGGCTTTCGGTTTTGCTTTTGGCCTGTGCTTTGTCTCTGGACAATTTGATCCTAGCTAATTTCTCTGGACCTCTCCCTGACCTTCTCCATATTATTTCCCTATTTCCCTGCCTGTTTTCCTGGGGCTCTGGGAGGCAGGGTGGCTTTTGGGTTTTTAGTGAATAGACTTTGTGGATTTAATTTTCCCCAATAGGCAAGTAGGATAACCTTGAATTCAAACTATCCCTTTAGTATACCCTCTACTTTAAAAGCAGCCAAATCTTCCCTTGCTGAGAGAAGCAGGTCCTCTCTCAGTCTAACCCATTCCTGTGACCCTCCCCCATCTTGAGTTTCTCCCTAGGGGCTGTCAGAAACCCCAAACTCCTCTTCCTTCCTGACCCACCCTGAACATTAATAAATCCCTTTGTTACCTAATCAAACCCTCTGGAGCATCATTGTATTGAAGAATTAGGCAAGGGTTGAAGGGGAAGAAATTATTATCTTTTATTTTCTGAGGGAAACTGGAGGCATGCATCTTGGGAGGAAGTAGTTGCCCAATGTTTTTTCCTGAATCCCTTCAGTTTCACTGACAGGGAGGAGTCTTCCTTTGAGGACTTGAGAAACTGACAAGAAAGCCCTCAAGTCAGATTTCAATCATTTCTGACTGGCCCTATTCCTTGTGTCTGTAGAAGTACCTGTCCTGCTTGGAAGGGTTCAGCCTATCACCCCAGTATCAGCTGTCTCTAGCTTGGGTGTCTAGTCTGTGTTAGCTGCCTCTCCTGAACACCTCACCCTGTACCCTTACCATCCTAATACCACCTTGTCCATTCCTCCTTAGACTCAGCCATCCCTTTCATTCCTCTCTGATTACCTCAATCAAATTTTACCCGTCCATCACTCAGCAAGGGAAGGAGAGCACCCACAGCTTTAGTGTTGTCCCCTTTTTATCCATCACAGGACCTAAAGTAGTATTGTTGGGTCAAAGGGTAGGCACGGTTTTATAGAGACTTTGGGTTTCTAGTTGTTCTCCAGAATGGTTGGAATACCATCTACCAACAATGATTAGTGCCCCTATTTCTGCACATTTTCTCCAACATTTGTCATTTGTTTTCAGTCACATTAGCCAATCTGATAGGTTTGAAATGGTTTTTAAATTTGTATTTCTTTAATAATGCTGTAGAGCATTTTCATATGACCATAGATGGATTTGAATTCGTTCTTCTAAAAATTGCCCATTCATGTCCTTTGACCATATCTCAATTAGGTAATGTTTTATATTCTCATAAATTTGACTCAGTTCAGTCTATATTTGGAAAATTAAGCAATTATCATAGAAATTAGTGATAATTCCCTTCCCCACTCCAGTTCCTTATTTTTCCGTTAATCTTGGCTTCATTGGTTTTGTTTGTGCAAAATTCTTTTGATTTCATGTAACAAAAATTATCCATTTCTTATCCTGTAATAGTCTCTATTTTTTTTTTTTTGGTTATAAATTCTTCCCTTTTCCATTAATGACTGGTAAAATACCAGTACTTTCCTAATTTGCTTAATATACCTAAATCATGTACCTATTTTGACCTTATTTTGTTATACAATGTGAAATGTTGGTGTGTACCTAGGTTCTGCCAAACTTCTTTCCAGTTTTCCCAGCAGTTTTTGACAAGAAATGAGTTTTTGTCCCTGAAGCTTGGATCTTTCCATTCATCAAACACTATATTATGATAAGGTCAGCTAGGTAGCACAATGGATATGCTGCCAAGCCTGTAGTCAGAGAGATCTAAGACCCTGATCAAGTCTGTGTCATCATTTGTAAAATGAACTGGAAAAGTATATTATTTTTGCAAATAAAACATCACAAAGGGGTTTAGAAGTATTAGACATGACTGAAAAATTGCTAAATGGCAAAAATAAAAATATTAATATAGTCACTTAATATTGTATATTGTCTTCCCAGTCTAATGGAATACCACTAATCCATCACTCTATTTCTTGGCCCCTACTAGATTTTGTTGATTACCACTTTGTAATACAATTTGAGAGCTGGTACTGCTGGCCATCTTTATTCATACATATATATTTTATGATTCCCTTGATATCCTTTTTTCCAAAAGGGTATTTTATTTTAACTTTCATTTTATTTCTCCCCAATTATATTTAAAATCAGTTTCCAACATTTTTCAAAGAATATTGAACCTCGAATTCTTTCTCCCTTTGGCTGTCTCAAATCCCACTTTCATTGATACAGTAAATAATATCACAGAGAATTTACATGTGCAACTCTATAAAACATTATCCCATAATCCTTTTGTGAAAGGAAATTTGAATTAAAAATAAGAAAGTGAAAAATGTTTGCTTTGGTATGAATTCAGATGCTATTAGTTATTTTTCTCTGGAAGCAGATGGCATTTTTTATCATGAGTTTTTGGGATAATTTTGAATCAGTGTTTTACTCAGTATATCTAAGTTATTCACAGTTGTTTGTTGTGATTTATTCCTGCCACTGTGTTCAATGTTCTGATTCTGCTTATTTTATTATGCTTCAGCTCATGTAAGCCTTTCCAGATTTTTCTGAGCTCCTCCTGATTACCATTTCTTCCAGCACATTAATATTCCATTATAATTATATATTATAATTTATTTAACCATTTACTAATTAGTGGATATCCCCTCACTTTTCAATTCTTTGGCCACACAAAAAGAAATACTTTAAATATTTTTGTGCATATAGATCCTTACCTACCCTTTTTATTTTTTTATTTCTTTGGGATATAAACCTGGTAATGTTATTAATAAGTTGAAGATAGTGTTTTATGCCTCTTTGGGCATAGGACAAAATTGCTCCCTAGAATTATTGAATCAGTTTACAACTCTTCAAACAGAGCATTCTTATCTCAATTTCCCACATTCTCTCCAAGTTTCTTATTTTCCTTTTATGTCATAATAGCCAGTCTGACAGTTATAGAGTGACATTTCAGATTTGTTTTAATTTGCATTTCTCTAATTAAAAACAATTTAGAACACTTTTGTGGGGTTATATCTTTTGATTATTTAGCAACTAGGGAATGACTTGTATTCTTATACATTTAATCCATTTCTCTATGTATTTGAGAAATGAGGCCCTTATTAGAGAGACATGTAGAAAGTTTTTGCACCCTAATGATTGTTGTGTATTACTCTCTATTCTAATGCCCCCTTTTTTAATTTCAGACCACCACCTTCCCCATTTTGTCCTCCTTTCTATCAGCTTCATTAGCTTTCAATTTTCCCCTTCTCCTCCTACTTTCATGTAATATATATATATATATACTGTTGATTGTGCATGTTCCTGAAATTGGTAATGAATCAATTTCAATCACCATAAGGTTGACAATTTCACCTTCCTACATCCCAACTCCCCATATCCCCATAACTATAAAAGGTCTTTTATATCTCTTTTATGTGAGATAATTTACTACTTCTGTTTTTCCCTTCTGCCTCCTTCCAATGTATTCCTCTTTCTCATGTCTTAATTCTTTATATCTTCCCATCATATCCAACTCACACCCTTGTCCTCTGTATATATCTATATATCTATATCTATATCTATATATATATATACACACACACACACATATATATACTCCTTCTAAGTGACCTAATAATGATGACATCTTTTAGAGTTATAAGAATCATGACCTTGTGTAGAGATGTCCATAGTTTAACCTTATTGAATGTCTTCTGATTTTTCCTTCCTGTTTATCTTTTTTATGCTTTTCTTGAATCTTGTATTTTAGAGTCAAATTTTGCATATAGCTCTGGTCTCTTCATCAGGAATCTTTGAAAGACCTCTATTTTGTTGAATGCCCAATTATTCCCCTGAAGGATTATGATCATGTTTTCTGGGTAAATAGTACTTGATTGAAGTCCTAGTTCCTTTGCCCTCCGGAATGTCATATTCTAGCCACTCTTACCTTTTAATGTAGAATCTACTAAATCTTATGTTTTCCTGACTATGACTCCATGATATTTTATTTTTTTTTTGGCTGTTTGCAATAGTTTCTTCTTGACCTGAGAGTTAGGGAACATGATTATAAGATTCCTGGATTTCATCCTTTTACCTTTCAGTTATGATTGATAAATTGTTGAAATAAAATGTAAAAACTCTTTTTTCATGGCTTAGAAGTAGCAAAATAATTATTACATTATCTCTCTTGAATTTATTTTCCAAGTCAATTGTTTTTTTTGAGGTATTTCACATTTTATTCTATTTTTAAATCTTTTGTCTTTCTTTGATTGTTTCTTGATATTACACAAAGTCATTAGTTTCCACTTAGTTCTAATTTTTAAGGCTTGATTTTTTTGAGTGAGTTTTTGTATCTCCTTTTTCATTAAACCAATTCTACTTCATATTTTTCTGTTTTTTTAATTTTTATTTTGAATATTTTCCCATAGTTACATATTTCATGTTCTTTCCCTCTCCCCCAAAACTTCCTAACCCCCCAAAGCATAATTCCACTGGGTTCTATCTGTATCATTGATCAAGACCTAATTCCACATTATTGATGGTTGGACTAGAGATATCATTTAGTTTCTACATCGCTAATAATATCCCCATCAGTCCATGCATCCAAGCAGTTGTTTTTCTTCTGTGTTTCTCCTCCCACAGTTCTTCCTCTGAATGTGGCTAGTTTTTTTCTAATAAGTGTATTAATAAAGAAAGCCAGCACCTAAATGTTATGATAGAAGGGGGAGAGAGTGAAACCATATGGGAGACTCTTTTCTAGCTCGCCCCTCCTCAGGGCCGAATACGCACTGCTGAGACTTCAAGGGGGTGTCACCCCTAAACTGGGTGACCTGGATGGTTGTGCTGCCCCACAGGAGTTAGGGGCGAGGCTTCCCCATAAGAGGAGGCATGGAGAACCCCAACCCGATTCCGAACGAGGGCGGGGTTCACTCAAGCCTCGTCCGAGGTCAGTCAACTTCACAGCAGGTCATTGGGCTCCAATATGGAGGCAGCCAGACCAAGTTGTGATTCCTCTCCCCCTCGTCTCTCAGGCACTCTGGAACACTATCTGACTAATAAATGGTTTCCATTAATCACGATTCAGGGCTTAGGGAAAGGGATGGCGGGCAGAGGGATCTTGGGGTGCCCTCTTCTCTATTTTTATGGGGTCTGTCACTTTGGTGGGAACCTTTGTGGTTCCTGCTCCCAAGCGTCTCCCCTTGTTACTTCTCCTTCAGTTTCTATTTCTATTTCTATGCTTTTCTATAATTGTAAGTTAGACCGGAAAGGGTCTCTAGGCAAGGTTGGATAATGGAGGAAGGAGCCTAAGATATCGCTCCCAGAATGGAGTCCCAAAACTTAGCTGATGATTGAAGTCTTGCTGGATGAAAAGTGATGGGATGCTTTTGAACAGGGAATCGGAGTTTCAAGGTCCAAAGAAACATCCTCTGGAAGTACTCAGAACTCAATTCGAGCTAAGATGTTCTCCTCCTCCCACTCTCATTCCTCCACTGGAAGTCCTCCCTTCTCCTCTTTCCTCTGGACAGTTACCCAGAATTCCCTCTCTGGTCTCAACTATCACCAACTGTCACCAACGACTTTCTTCTCACTCTTTTTATCCTGTCCCCCATCCTTACAGTATCCCGGTTTTGTGTTGTGGGACTTTTTCCAAAAGTCCCACTTAATTCATGCATCACTATTTCCTATTCCTATCTTATGTTCCCCCTCACTCCAAAATTATAAATCCTCATCTTATCTTATCACTATACTAATTATCTATCTATTCTTATTCTAAGATGGGTTTTGGAGAGGTTTGTAAGGGGATGAGGGTTGCAATTTATATAACAATATTTACAGGGTACAAAACAATTTTGTAACAAGAAAAGTTTTCCATTGAACACAATGTCTAAGTTTACAGTGCAATAATTTTTTATCATTAAACTTTTCTATGTTATTATTAAACTCATCTATGAGATTAACAGAATTTTAATTTGTCTCTACTTTTAATATATGTCTTTCAAGTAATGCAATGCAACTATCTTATTATTCTTAGCTGTTATCAAATTATGTTTAAACTACCTAAGTTTTAAATGCAATGTTAGTTTATATATTGAGAATCTATTTTAGAATGTTAGTATTCTTAGTTTTCTATGCAACACATATATTTTATTCTTATGCTTTCCCTGCACTAGCTTGCTAAAATTTTTTGAATTTCCCTAGCCCTTTCTGTACTTTCCCTATGTTTAATGTTCTAAATTATCTGCTAAATTGCTACTATGCTGCGGTATCTACATGGTTAGGGACTATTACTTACAATTCTACTCTACTTTTCAAATCTATATTACAGGTATATATAACATTTACATTTACACTATTATACATTTGTACAATCATTAACTCTGCATATCCATGTTAAACAGATAAGAAAATCACTTGATCTTCTTATGTGGTTAAAATCTTATGGAACTTGCAACTATTTATGTTATAGACATATATACATTTTGTATTTACACAATCTTCAGACACTCATTTATTTATACGAGGTCTCAACTAGATATCAGTTTTGTGTTGTGTTTTGTGTTCTCTTTATGTACTGTGCATGCAAAATACTCTTATTTTCAAAGTTGTCAATTTTCTTCAAGTTGCCTGTAGATTTCTCTTCTATCTTGATACTATGTACTGTGGTTGCATTATCCCTAAAGTGTGAGGTTAATTTGTGTTTTTGTGTTATTGCTGCACCAGTCTAACATAAATCGCTTCGTTCTGTCCTCTTTTTTGTGCAATTGTACATTTTTGCAAAGTTCAAAGTTCAAAAGTTTTTTCACAATCTCTTTTCAAGTATTCTTTTCTTGTATCTTACTTCTTAGTGATTTTCTTCCTTTACTTTTCTTCTCTTCATGCTTTTCCCTTTCTCTGTTTCTTCATCACATGTTGTCTGTCATCATACATGTTGTTGGACGGGCTCACTGGTCTGGATACAGGAATAATGTGGAATGTGGTGCTTTGTCAGTAATGTCAATCAATTGTTTGTGTGTGTGTGTGTTATATGTACTTTCAGATGATTTGCAAAGATTTTGTGTTTCAATTCTCAGTCCTTGGTACTTATTGTAATTTGTCTATTTTGAACTGTTTTTAGCTCTTCTGCACTTTTTATGAATTAGTCATCCACTACATGTATGAAACGTAGCCACTCACATCTTTCCAAAATGCCTATGTCTGGTATCCTGATTACTGGTACATTTGCTTCTTGATATAGTCTTTTTGTTTCCTCTTCATCATCAGAACTTATGTCATCAGAGTCTATATAAATAGGGTATGGTTATAATGGCTTGGTATTAATTTTATCTAATGCTAAAATTGTTTCTTTGTCCATATCTGCTAAGTCATTTTCTGGTAGAATGCTAGTCATGTGTAGTTGATTGCTTTCTTTTTCTAGGTTGACTTGGCTCATGGGTTCAGCTGTTTCTGTTTTTTGATTCACTTGAATCATTGGGGCCTCTATCTCTGTATATCCCATGTTCCCTTCCTGTTGTGAAGTGACCACTGTTTGTTCTGTCATTGGACCCTCAGATTGCAATGCATTTTGATCTTGCAATGCATTTGCTTCCCCTACATTATTGCTTCTGTATGGCATTAACATGTTGTTGTCTTGATTGTTAACCTAGCTTGGCTGCATTATTTCCTGGATTGATTCATTGTTCTGTGCAAGTGATTACTCTATTTGGTTATCTCTTAAGCATTTTAAGTTCTCTCCAGGTGGAGGCATTCCTGAAGTAACAGAAGCTTGTAAGTTTGGAAGTTTTTGCATCAAGGTTTTTTTCAGAGATTTTTTTGGCTTAAAGTATTTTACTGTTGGGTTTAAATTTGAATGCCCTAATATGTCAATGCAATTCATTTCTCTGTTAATCTTTTCATGTGCCAAGTCTCTTGAAGGTTTGCTTGTGTCAGTGCTTAAGGATAATGCTTTTTCCTTCCCAATGGTCTTTTTTGTAAGTTGCTTTGCACTTTCTTTTATATCATTGCCTGTTTGTGTGTGAAACTGCTCAGAACACCCATTTAAGCTTATCTCTCAAACTGTTGCATTTGGATTTGTCAGTGCTATAGTCATTATGTTTGGTTTAAAGTCTGGTGTAAATGCATTTGTATTTTCCTTCTTTCTTTTTGAATCATTGTCTTTTATCCCATAAATTCTGTTTTTGATTTCTATTACATTCCTGATCATTTGATTCTCTTCTTCTATCTGATCCCTAGATTTAATCTTTGCTTTTTCATGTCCATAATGTATTTCCATGCCCAAGACTCTCATGTCATGGTTTTTATGTCTTTTCCCATGACCACACCCTTTGGGATTTCCCTTATGTTCCCAGGTTGTTTCCTGGTATCATAAAGTATCATGTTTTTCCATTACTACTTGAGAATAATGTGTTTTTTTACCTTGTTCTATGTATTTTTGCATAGTCTTCAGGTCAGGAGCATGCTGACTAGATGATGCACAATTGTGATCACAACATTTGTTTTCTTTTGAGTGTTGTATCTAGAATTTGTGTATGTATTACTATAATTGCTTCTTTTGTTGTTGTTGCTGTTAAGTTGGACTTTGAGGTGATAATTTTTCATTATATGCCTAAATTTCTCACAAAGAAAACACCTTATATTATTATTAAAGTTATTGCTAGTTTGTCTTGGTTGTTGGTACTGAGATATAGCTTTATATGCATGTAGGGCTTCCAGGTTTTTTATTTCCTCTATTTATTTTTGTTTGATGGTAGATTTAGCCTCTTTTAATTGCTCCTTTTAATCTTTTATGATATCATCTTTTTCTCTAATGGATTCTTTGGATTCTTTGGATTCCTGATTTCCTGAGTGAACATATGCAGCAGTTTTACCTAGGTCTTCCAAACTTAGTGGTTCTCATCCTGTACAATGCAAATTGAAATATGTCCTAATGGGTTCATTTAAATCTTGGAAACCCAATATTGTTTCCCCGGGTTCAACAAGCCTATCTAAATATGTTGGGGAGTGCTCATTTATCTCTTTTCTTAACTTTTCTAATTTTCCCCAGGAATCAGGATACTTAGCAAAGGATTTAATAGCTTCTACAAGATCTTCCTTTAGCTCTTCTTAGGTATACTACATTTTGATGGCTATTTAATTCTAGATCTTCATAATATTGTGGCCAAGATGTTAGATTTGTGTTCCTATGCATCTTCTCAATAAATTGTGCTTTCTCTACTGGTGTAAATATTTCAGAAAGAAGAATTTCAATGTCCAAAAATGTAGGATCAAAAAGTCTTAATGCTCTTTTAAATTCTTTTATGGCTTTGAATGGATTTAAATAAAAGGTTTTAAGGTGTCTAGATCTGCAGCAGTGAATGGCTTATGTCTTTTTATATGGAGAAATCCAGAATCTGACTGCAAAATCATGGGATCAATAATTGGCAATATTGGTACAGCTGGTGC
Organism: Gracilinanus agilis; assembly: GCF_016433145.1. Classification (NCBI taxonomy): domain Eukaryota; kingdom Metazoa; phylum Chordata; class Mammalia; order Didelphimorphia; family Didelphidae; genus Gracilinanus; species Gracilinanus agilis. The sequence continues at coordinate 378,282,195 of NC_058131.1, read as the reverse complement.
TGTTGCCCCTTCTTCTATTTTCTTTGCTGTGTCTTTATGTGACTCAGCTGTTTGTATTGCTATTTCTATTTTGTTCCCAGCTGTGATCCCTTTTCCCCCTTTCAATTGAGCATTCTCTTCAAGTAATTTTGCTGTCTCCTTTCTTAATGCCATTATCAATATAGTGCTATCATCCTGGTGTCCTAGCAATTTGTTCACTGTATTCTTTGAGGACCAATAGAAGTGGAGGAATGAGATGATCACTGCAATTGTGGTTGACACAAAAGCAAAAATCAGCCCTATTTCTAGCTTCAACCATTGGCAGGAATAATATTTCTATGATTCCAATTATATACTCTGGGATCACTGCAATCCAGAAATTATAAATCATACTAAAAAAGATGTATAGCAAAATAAGGATTATATCATGGTACAAATTGTTTTCCCAGTTGGTGCATCTATAATACCAGTTTGAATGTAAACATTTTATGGTACTGTCTCTTTAAATTTTCTTTGCTTGCTAAGTTTGTCCCCTTTCCTATGCTGTAGCTAGGAAAAAATGGCTGTCGTCTGGTTCAAACAGAGGTTTTTTTTTTTCCTTCCCCGGAATTATTTAGGTTCTTTACCCCATCCTTACATAAGTCCCTCAGCCTTACTATGGATCCTTGCATTGCTTCTAGTAGAGAAGTCTGTTATGTTCGAATGTACCACAGTGTATCAGTCTCTGTGTACAATTTTCTCCTAGATCTGCTTTCACTCTGCATCAATTCCTGGAGGTCATTCAACTTCACATGGAATTCCTCCAGTTCTTTATTCCTTTGAGCACAATAGAATTCCATCACCAACAGATACCACAATTTGTTCAGCCATTCCCCAACTGAAGTACATTCTCTCATTTTCCAACTTTTTGCCCCCACAAAGAGCCCAGCTATGAATATTTTTGTACAAGTCTTCTTCCTTATTATCTGTTTGGAGTACAATCCAAGTAATGCTATGGCTGGATCACAAGGCAGATAGTCTTTTTTTTAAAACATTTTTAAATATTCATTTTTAACATATTTACATGCTTCATGCCCCTACTTTCCCCTTCACCCCCACTCTCCCTCCACCCATGGCAGACGCGCATTTCCAGTGGTTGTAACATATGTCATCAATCAAGACCTATTTCCAAATTGTAGATAGTTGGATTGGTGTGGTAGTTTCGAGTCCACATCCTCAATCATGTCCACCCCGACCCATGCATTCAAGCAGTTGTTTTTCTTATATGTTTCCTCTCCTGCAGTCCTTCCTCTGAATGTGGGTAGCGTCTTTACCATAAATCCCTCAAAATTGTCCTGGGTCATTGTATTGCTGCTAGTAGAGAAGCCCATTACATTCAATTTTACCATAGTATATCAGTCTCTGTGTACAATGTTCTTCTGGCTCTGCTCCTTTCCCTCTGCATCAGTTCCTGGAGGTCTTTCCAGTTCACCTGGAACTCCTCCAGTTTATTATTCCTTTTAGCACAATAGTATTCCATCACCAGCATATACCACAATTTGTTCAACCATTCCCCAATTGAAGGACATACCCTCCTTTTCCACTTTTTTGCCAACACAAAAAGTGCAGCTATAAATATTTTCGTACAAGTCTGTTTATCTATGATCTCTTTGGGGTACAAACCCAACAATGGTATGGCTTGATCAAAGGGCAGGCAATCTATTATAGCCCTTTGAGCATAGTTCCAAATTGCCAGCCAGAATGGTTTTATCAGTTCACAACTCCACCAGCAATGCATTAATGTCCCGATTTTGCCACATCCCCTCCAACATTCATCACTCTCCCCTTCTTTCATTTTAGCCAATATGCTAGGTGTGAGGTGATACCTCAAAGTTGTTTTGATTTGCAATTCTCTAATTATTAGAGATTTAGAACACTTTCTCATGTACTTATTGATACTTTTGATTTCTTTACCTGAAAATTGCCTATTCATGTATCTTGCCCATTTTTCAATTGGGGAATGGCTTGATTTTTTTATACAATTGATTTAGCTCCTTATATATTTAAGTAATTAGACCCCTGTCAGAGTTTTTTGTTATAAAGATTTTTTCCCAATTTATTGTTTCCCTTCTGCTTTTGACTAAATTGTTTTTGTTTGTACAAAAGCTTTTTAGCTTAATATAATCAAATCCATTTATTTTACATTTTGTAATTTTCTCTAACTCTTGCTTGGTTTTAAAATCTTTCCTTTCCCAGAGATCTGACTGGTATATTATTTTGTGTTCACTTAACTTATTTATAGTTTCCCTCTTTATATTCAAGTCATTCACCTATTCTGAATTTATCTTGATGTAGGGTGTGAGATGTTGATCTAAACCTAATCTCTCCCATATTGTTTTCCACATTTCCCAGCAGTTTTTGTCAAATAGTGGATTCATGTCCCAAAAGTTGGGCTCTTTGGGTTTATTATACACTGTCTTACCTCAAGATTTCACTTCATATTTCACTGAATAAATTGAGGCTATTCTCTAAAAAGTTCATTCTTCCTTTTTCGCTTTACAAACTTCAGATGACTTCTCTCACTATCTCCTCCTTTATCCTTCATCTCTAATTAAAATATAGCCTTTCTCTTTGGAGAGGCCAATTCTTCTGCATTTTTCTTTTATTTCATCTCTCTTGTCTCAAGTAGATTACATTTAATTTAATCCCCAATGTTCAATCTTTTCCTCCTTTTTTTTCTCTTATCTAGAACTATACCTCCATTTCCCCTATCCTCAATAAACCTTAATTTGATCCTAGCAATTGCACAACAGTGGAGCAAATGGAATGATGCCTGGATGGTTATCTTCTAGGATTATTGGTTGAAGATGTGAAATAGGATTTGGAGTTGGGTAGATATAGTAAGTTGAAATGAACTTCCTCACCTTCCAAACAGCCTCAGGGTGGAATTCCAATATTTAGCATTGTGACTAGAACATAATAGGCACTTAATAAGGACTTGTTTCCTTCCTACTTTAGTTTCCCTTCCTACTAAAGCTGAGGCAATTAACTTTCTGTGGGAGTTGTCTCTGGGCACTTTGATTTGGATCATAGCTATTCCTGATGTGAATATCTGAAATGGAAGGTTTTAGTCCAGAGGACAGAGCTATAACTTACCTTATGTTAACTATTGATAATGGTGATAGTGATGATGATGATGATGATGATGATGATGATGATGATATTTAGGTCCAGAGAATGATAGTTAAATGTGGAAGTTTATAGAATATTAGTTTCTTGAGAAGTTTCAGAATATAAAAGGTTTTTATATTAGGGTGGTTAATATATAGTATCAATTTTTTAAAAAATCATGAAGACATTTATTTTGAGGATTTATTTTGCTTCTCTGGAAGAAAGTTACTAAAGAAACCAGTGGTGTCCTAGAAAAGTAGTTTCTACAGAAGGAATCAGAGTCCCCTGGGGGGGGGGGTCTGATAATGAAGGACTGAGGTCTGAATTCAAGACTCATAGCATTAGATATTCTCTCCTCAATAGTTAAATTTGGGTCTTGTTTCCAACTGAACCATACCTTTTAGTATCACTTTGTTCCCTCTCCTCTATGGTATAACCTTTTACTCCAAACCCTCTCCTTTTTGAATCACAAGTTGACACTCAGGGTGGCTAATACCTTCCATTATCCAGACACCAACAATAGCAGTGGCACAGGTACACTTGGATAATTCTGCCTGACACTTAGTATGTTTCTTCCATGTCTCATATCACAATTACCTCATGCCTATGTCTGGTGTCTTTCCTGAGGTAGTCACTCTCTTCCAGGACATAGACTTATGAATAAGAGATTTGAATTCCTCTTTTTATTTTTGGTGCATCAAAGTGAGTCACATAGAATGAGAAGCTATGAGTTTTAATGTGAATCAGACATCCTATTATATTATCTTTCCTTTTCTTCTCCTTGTAATATACTTCTCATAATATTTTTTTATTACTGACCAGAGACCCCTCATCCTCCCAGTTATTCAGAAACACAAACCTGGCATTGTTTTCAGTTAAGAATGACACATTTTAGGAAAAAGCCTGATATGTTTGAGAATGTCCAAGATAAAACCATCCAATATAGTAAAGGACCACATTAAGGCCATATGAGGATCATTTAAGGTGATTAGATTTTTGGTTTTTGTGTTGTTTTTTAATTATTATTTTTATTTTTCAGACTATATGTCCATACAGTTTTAAATAATTTTTTGCCATTTTGTGATCCGTGTTACTTTCTTCCTCAGTCCTTACTCTTCCCTAAGATAAGAAGTAATATGATACAGATTGTACATGTGTTATTACACAATATATGTTTCCATGTTCTTTAGGTTGTGAAATAAGGCACTTATTTATTACAATAGAGAAAAATTCACAAAAGAAATAAGGTGATGAATAGCATGCTTCAATCTGCACATGGACTATGTTCCCTATATGGCAATGAATATCTTTTTCTTTCTTTTTTTTTTTTGTTGGTCATGACTCACTTGGAGTTGTCCTGGATCTTTGCCTTGTTGCTAATGATAGTCATTCATAGTTAATCATCATATATTATTCTTGTTATTGTATACAACATTCTCCCAGTTCTACTCACTTGCCTTTGCATCACTTCATATAAATCTTTCCAAGATTTTGTTTTCAACTTATTTGTCATTACTTTTGGTACAATAGTATTACATTACAATCATATACCACAAGTTGTTCAACCATTCCCCAAATGATGGACATTCCTTCAGTTTCCAATTCTTTGTTCCCATAAAAAGAACTGCTCAAAATATTTTTATGCAAGTAGTATCTTTAATCTCTTTGGGGTATAGATCTAAGAGTGATATTAATTGATTGAAGCTCATGCACAATTTTATGTCCTTTTAGGATTGGTCCCAAGTTGATCTCCAGAATGCTTGTACCAGTTCACAGCTCCATTAACAGTTTATATTTTCCAGTTTTTTCATATCCCCTACAACATTTATGATTTTCCTTTTTTCTGTCATGTTAGTCTTATAGGTGTGAGGTGGTACTTTAATCTTGTTTTAATTTGTATTTCTCTAATTAATAGTGTTTTGATGTATGTTTTCATGTAACTATAGATTTACTTTCTTCCTATGAGAATTGATCATTTACATATGTTAAACATGTCAAATGAAGATTGCTTTGTATTCTTATGAATTCAACTCAGTTCTCTATATTTTGCACAATGAAGCCTTTGTCAGAGACACTTGCTATAATTCTCCACTGCCCAGTCTGTTACAGCTCCCCTTCCTAACTTGGTGTCATTTCTTTATTCAAAAACCTTTAGTTTAATGTAATCAAAGTTATCTATTTTGCATTTTGTAATATTCTATTTTTCTTGTTGGGTCATAAATTTTTCTCTTATCCACAGATATGACAGGTAAAACCATTCTGGGCTCTACTAATTTGGTTATGGTATCATACTTTATTTCTAAATAGTATATCCATTCTAACTTTACCTCAGTATATGGTGAGAGCCTAGTTTCTGCCATACTGGTTTCTAGTTTTATTTTAATTTTTTCTTTTAATAGCAAATTTCCACATAAGCTTTCCAAAATCATATGATCAATACTGTCTCCTTCTTTTCTTACATCTCCCCTCCCAGAGCTGATAAACAATTAAATCTGGGTTATACAAGTATTATCACACAAAACTTTTCCATATTCTTTTTTGTAAGAAAATAATCGAAAAGAACCAAGATGCCAAAACATATACCAAAATAAACAAGTGATAAAACACTTGCTTTCATCTACATTTCTACTCCAACAGTTCTTTCTCTGCAGGTGAATAGCATTATTTTTCATAAGTTTCAGAATTTTTCTGGATCATCATATTGCAGTTAGTAGCATAGTCTATCACATTTAATCAATAATGTTCTTCAGGTTCTGCTTATTTCACTCTACAACAGTTCACATAGTTCTTTTCAGCTCTTTCTGAAATCATGCTATTCATCATTCTTTATAGCACAATAGTATTCCATCACCATCATGTACCAAAATTTTTTCAGTTATTCCCCAACTGAGGGACATCCATTTAGATTCTAATTCTTTGTCATCACAGAAAGAGCAGTTATATTATATTATATTATATATATATATATATATATATATATATAACCAACAGTTCTTTCTCATTTTTTTATCTCTTTGGAATACAGATCTAGTTGTGGTATCACTGGATCAAAAGGTCTGCATTCTTTTATAGCCCTTTGGACATAATTCCAAATTTCCCTCCAGAATAGTTGAATCAGTTTACAACTCCATCAGCAATGTATTAGTGTCCCAATTTTGCCACATCCCCTCCAAAATGAATCATTTTCCTTTACTGTCATATTGGCCAACCTGATATAAATGACATGGTACCTTACAATTGTTTTAATTTGCATTTCTCTAATCAAGAGGGATTTAGAATATTTTTTCATATGATTCTTGATAGCTTTGATTTCTTCATCTGCAAACTTCCCAGAAAGAGAAGGATGATCAAAAAGCCAGGGATGAAATTCAATCTTTAAAAAACATAACTCATCCACTAGACACAAATGACTTCATAAGAAATCAAGAATATATTAAACAAAATTTAAAAAATGAAAAATTTGAGGAGAACATGAAATACTTCATTGATTCAACCAAAGATCTGGAGAACAGAGCAAGCAGAGAAAACTTGAGAATTAATTGGTTCACCAGAACATCATGATAAAAGAAAAAGTTTAGATAGCATTTTACAAGAAATTATCAGAGAAAATTGCCCAGAAATTCTTGAACAAGAGGGAAAAGTGGAAATTGACAGGATACACAGATCACCTCCTACATTTAATCCACAACTGACAGCTTCCAGGAATATTATAGCCAAATTCAAAAACTACCAGACCAAGGAAAAATATTACAAGCTACTAAAAAGAAGTCATTTAGATATCAGGGAACCAGAGTTAGGATAACACAGGATCTGGCTACATCTACATTGAAGGACCAGAAGGCATAGAACACAATATTCTGGAAAGCAAGAGAACTGGGTCTACAATCAAGAATCAACTATCCAGCAAGACTATGACTAATTCTATTATTGCAGGGGAAAGTATGGTCATTCAATAAAATTGAGGACTTCCAAACATTCATCACGAAAAAAACAGACTTAAACAGAGAATTCGCTGCCCAAACTCAGAACTTAAGAGAATCAACATAAGGTAATTAAGATTAATGGGGGGAGGAGAAAAAAATTCTTTTCTTTAAGGGACACACGTTCAATCAATTTATATCCCAAGAAGAAAACAAGGTATTGGCAAATATTAAAATTTATTATTACCAACAGGGTAATTGGAAGAAATTTACATAGAGGGAACAGAGACAAACTGTATAGGATAAAATGTCAAGATATATGTATGTATATATATGTATATGTATTGTAGTATACAGAATTTGGGGTTATAGTTTTTTCTAGCTTTGGCTGAGTTCCAAAAAGCTGTTAGAGCTTTTAGAATCTTGAGGAGAGGCAGTTGACTGGATCTTCCGTGAAGGGAGGAAGTCAATGAGCGAGCTCTTAGATTATCTAGCTTCAATATTGAAATTTAGCCTAGCATTGATAGATTTACTTAAGAAATTATTATTTTAGATAGACCCTTTATATCTTCCTTTCCTAATACCACCCTGCCTTCCCTCCCTTACCTTAGTGGCTGTGGAGTTTATAAGGAGAGAAATTAGAGAGGAGTTAAATCTGTGAAGAGTTAT
>NC_058131.1:378199100-378266218 GCF_016433145.1 Gracilinanus agilis | reverse complement strand
TCCTTTCCTTTGGCCCCCTCTTTATAAAGTTTGTCCATCACTGGTCTAAAGTGATTTTTAAATGGAGTTTCTCTTTCTAACTATTACTTTTGACTTTTGTTAGCTATATATATATATATATATATATATATATGCTTATGACTGTTGTGGGTTTTGTATCCTGCAACTTTGCGAAAGTTATTCATTATTTCAACTAGTTTTTTAAGTTTATTCTCTAGTATTTTCTAAGTATACCATTATATCATCTGCAAAAAGTAATCGTTTTATTTCCTCATTGTCTATTCTCATTCTTTCAATTTCTTATTCTCATTACTATAACTTAGATTTCTAGTACACTATTAAATAGTAGTGTTGATAATTAGCATCCTTGCTTTCATTCCTAATTTATTGGTAAAGCATCTAGTTTATCCCCTTTACAGATAATGCTTGTTAATGGTATTAGATGCTTTTATTTTTATCATTTTGGGGAATTTTCCATTTATTCCAGTGTTCTGTAGTTTTAAAAATAGAAATTAATGTTATATTTTGTCAAAATACTTTTTGCGCTTATTAAATAATCATAGGTTTTTAAAAATTGAAATGGTCCTTCATGCTGATAATTTTCCTATTGTTGAACCAAAACTCATTTCCTAGTATAAAACCCACCTGGTCATAGTCTATGATCTTTGTGACATATAGCTGTAATCTCCTTATACTATCTTAATTAAAGTTTATGTATTAATATTCATTATGGATATTATAGTTCTATAATTTTCTTTCTCTTTTTTCTCTTCTCAATGTATATGTCAAAACAATATTTGAGTCATAAGAATAAATTGGTAGAGGGGAACTGTATATTATTTAAGATAGACAAGATAGTATTAAAAGAGTGCCTAATAGCAATCTTCAAGGATTTGAACAGTGGTTATGTAGAAACTTATACTCTTTTATACTTGAGCCTAAGGGAAACACTGTTAGTAATGAGTTTTAAGTTGCAAAGAGTCCATCTTTTCAGAATATGCACTCTTCCTAACCAGAAGTCTTTAAAACAGGATCACATGGCTACTTGTCAAATATGATATAGAAAAAAATTCTTCTTTGGACATTTTAGAGTTGATAATCTCTGAGGACCCTTCCAACCTTGAGATTCTCTGTCATAGTGATATTTGCCATCATCCCTTCAACCTCTTTATCTTAAAGTTGAAGAAAATTCTGGGTAAAAATGTCAATTGTTTTGGAAATTCTTTTCAACTCAACCAATCATTATCATCAACTCTTAAATTTCCTCACTTTTATCTTTCCTTTACCTATCTAAGTTCCCAACCTTCTCTGCGTTTGCCCTTTTAATTTTGCAAATGAGGAAAATTTGGATTAAAATGCAATTACTTTGTATAATTCAACCTAAAAATCTCAAGCTATCTCTGACTAATTTGACTGATTAAATAATGATGGAATGTAGGATATTGCAAAAGAGAGGTACTATGTTTTAGATTTTGTATTACACAATAGACATATTTCATTAATTAGTTTGTTCTCATTCCAACCCTGTGATTTTGTTGTCACAGGGAATCTCTAATGAATCAACTCCTATCAATGGAGATCTGGGATCATTCTGCCAATTGTAGTATTTGAGATTTGAGTAGGACCATGAAAGGTTAAATTACCAAATTATACAACTAGTCTATGTCAGAGGAGAAAATTGTATCCAGGTTTCCTTGACTCTGAGATAGATGCTTTCTTCACTATGCCATGCTGCTTTGATCCACTTATATAGAAGTGACTAAAGAATAAGTATTTCTCTATTTTCTCCTGAGATTGCAATACATATATTCTCTAGATGTCAGTGTTCAAGTTGCCTTCGTAATCTTTATCTCATTGATGTGTCTTTTGACTATTATGTTTATAAGGACATTTAGTCTGATATGTAAGCTATGTCCTCTATTTTGACTTATGTTTGAAAATTATTGTCAGGAGCAGCCAAAGGGAGCAGCTGGGCAGCTCAGTGGATTGAGAACTAGGCCTAGAGGTGGGAGGTCCTGGGTTCAAATCTGTCCTCAGATACTTCTGAGCTGTGTGACCCTGGGCAAGCCAAGTAATGCCCATTTGCCAAGCCTTTAGCACTATTCTCCCTTGGAATCAATACACAGTATTGATTCCAAGATGGAAGGTAAGGGTTTGTTTTGTTTTGTTTTGTTTTGTTTTGTTTTGTTTTGTTTTGCTTTAAAGAAGCAACCAAGTCCTGTTTCCTTGTATGAATGTAGTATCAAGTAACACCTGGTTGATTTATTACTAATTTCAGTAGCCTCAATAATCTTGTGCTTGCATAAATACTCATATTCTCTTCCATAATGCGCATATTTTAAACTCATAATCTTTTGCTTATCTGGGATGAGTCAAACTGTTTTTAAGTGTGAAACATACCTCTTTGTGGTTCTAACCATGGTTTACATTTAAAGGGTAAACAATGCAAGAGGATACTTTATAGCCCAGCAGGATTCTGGACAATGACATTAAAATATCAAACTGCTTAATTTGATAAACAAGATTGTTTCCTTTTGATGAACTGGTCATATATAGAGATCAAAAATCAAATATTCTCCTATAATTTTGGTAATAATGAGCAATTTAATAAGATTAATGAAGAAATATAAAATATCTAAGTATTACCCATTACCACCTTTATCCTCCCCTCTACTATAATAGATAGCTCCCCTGTGCTTCTTTATGTGATATAATTTACCCCATTTTATTTCTCTCTTCTTATTTCTTGTTGTATAATACTCTTTTTTCACCCCTATATTATTTTATATCATCCTAATCAGTTTATATCCACATTGTCTTTCAGTATGTACTCCTAACTAGTAAGATAATTATAATAATTTTTAAGAGTTATAAATATCATTGTTAGGAATATAAACATTTTAACCTTATTTGAAGCTCTAATTTTTTTCTTTTTCTTATTTACCTTTGTATGCTTCTCTTGGATTTTGTATTTGGACACTACAATTTTTGTTGAACTCTGGTCTTTTCTTCAGGAATGCTTAGAAATCTATTTTATTGAATAAACATACTTTCCTTGAAAGAATATAGTTGATTTTGATTGGCATGTGATTCTTGGTTGTAAACAAAGTTCCCTTCCTTCCCTCCCAGAATATCATACTTCAGGTATTCTGGTCCTTTAGGGTAGAAGCTGCCAGATCCTATATAATCTGGATTGAGGCTACATGATGTTTGAATGATTTCTTTATGGCTGCTTGCAGTTTTTTTTCTCCTTGGCCTCAGAGCTCTAGAATTTGACTCTAACATTTTATAGAGTTGTCATTTGGGGATTTATTGTAGGAGATTATTTGTAGATTCTTTCAATTTCAATTTTACCATATTGTTCAAGAATATCAAGGCAGTTTTACTAGATAATGTCTTGAAATATTATGTCTAGGTTTGTTGTTGTTTTTTTTTAATTTTATTTTGGTCATGACTTTTAGGTTGTTTAATAATTCTTAAATTGTCTCTCCTGTATCTATTTTCCAAGACAGTTCTTAATGATATATTTCATGTTTTCTTTTTTATTCTTTTGATTTTGTTTTATTGTTTTTAATGCCTCATGAAGTCATTAGCTTCTTTTTGCCCAATTCTAATTTTTAAAGACTGTATATCTTCCAAGACCTTTTAATTCTTTTTTTTCCATTTAGTCCATTCTACATTTCATTTAACTCTTTTCTTCATTGGATTTTTGTACTTCTTTTTCCAGCTGACTAATTTTGTTTTTTAAACTTTTACTTTCTTCTGCATTACTTTCATTTCTTTTTCCCATTTTTCTTCCAATTTTTCTTTGACCTGTCTTATTTGATTTTTGAATTCCTTTCTGAGTTCTTCTAGTGCTTAAGATCAATTTCCATAATTCTTTGAAGTTTCACATGTGGTTGCTTGGATCTCAGCATACCCTATTGACTCTGTTTTCCTATTTGTTTCCATAGAAAATTTCTAAGGTTAGGTGTTTCTTTTGCTATGTGCTCATCTTCCCAGTCTTTTTTGCCTGTGGACTGGGAATTCTGAAAGCTGCCATTTCTGTCTCCTCTGCTACTGGACTTCTGAGTTATGCACCATGAGCTACTCTATCCTGAGTCTAGGTCTTCATTGCAGCACAGACTTGAAAGGGCCAAACTCTATGGACTTTTGGGCTTTACTGTGGGGTTGTGGCAGGGCCTGGAACTTCAAGGGAGTGAGTCTAGGCTGTGGAGTGCTCTGTTTTTGCTGTATCCAGAGTCCTGGGATCCTGAAGTTGGACCTTTCCCAGTGTTGGAAACTTGTAGAGTAGATGGAGAGAGGGGAGATGGTGCAATAAATGGCCAGTCCTCTACTATATACAACTTTGCTTCTGGTTCCCCCTTATCATGTGAAATTCAATTCTCACTGCCTAGCTTTCAAATTGTATTTAGAGGGAGATTCCCTCTTTCCATCCTGCTGTTGGCTCTTGAACCATGTCATTTTGAGGCACTCTTTAAAGATTGGTTTGAAAGGATTCTTAGAGTGCTTTCACCTTTCACTGCTACTAAGCTGCCTTCTTGGCTCCACTGAGACATATAAAAGAAAAAAATGATCTAGGAGTAAAGGATGTTCCCCTCCTCTAGTCCCTACACACACACACACACAGACACACACAGACACACAGACACACAGACACACACATACACACAAACACACACACACACACACACACAGAGAGAGAGAGAGAGAGAGAGAGAGAGAGAGAGAGAGAGAGAGAGAGAGAGAATAAATCACCTCAAAACAAAAGAAAGCTGGAGGAATACAGCTCATTAGGGTAGGTACAACATCATCTGTGAGAACTGGCACAACTTAGAGCAAATCAAGACACTGTGACTCCATCAGAAGCAATAAGGCTACAGAATAGGGATAGGTCAAGATTGAGACACACTACATAGCAATAGAAGGCAGTAATGTAATCACTCCCATGTGGCAGAAGAGGTCTGACGCTTTAAGAGAGTAGTGAGGGGAAACTTAAACTGCAGGAAACCTACAAACTCTTATATGGCATCAAAGTCCTGAGGCTACAAGGAACAGAGAAAGGCACAAGGGATTACAGGAACCTACTCATTCCCACATAACAGCAGAGTCCTATAGGTAGCAGAACTCACAGTCCAGTTGAAGCCACTTAGCAGAGGCAGAGAAGCAACAAAACAAGAATCAGCCAAGTTTACAAAACAATAGGAAGAATTGGTAACATGTTGTACAGAATATAGCTGGACAAAACATCTTCAAATCTCCCCAGAACAAGTCAGCAGGGACACTACCTTGACAGATGTTCCATGAGAAACAAAGGAAATTAGGCTTACTCCAAATACCAAAGAAGATGTCCCTGCCAAAGTGTAGCAGTGTGCCTTCTACCCTAGAGGCATAGAATATTCTCAGGAGATAAGTAAGAGAAATAAAAACAACTAGAAAAATGAGAAAAATAAAAAAAAATACTACAACCTTAGAAAGTTATTTTACCAATAGGGAAGACCAAATTATGAACTCAGAAATGGACAACAATATACAAAAGTAAACCTATGATGCCTCAAAGAAAGTTTGAAAGATTGGCAGTCCCCAAAAGAACTCCTGGAAGAACATAAAAAGAAGTTAAAAAAAACTAATAATAAGAGAGTTGACAGAAAAGTTCAACAGCTGGGGAAATTCACTAAAGAAATCAACTCTCTAAAAACTACAATAGGCCAAATGGAAAGGGAGTCACTAAAATACTTTTTTTTTTTTATAGGTATTTTTTTAAACCCTTAACTTCTGTGTATTGACTTATAGGTGGAAGAGTGGTAAGGGTAGGCAATGGGGGTCAAGCGACTTGCCCAGGGTCACACAGCTGGGAAGTGTCTGAGGCCGGATTTGAACCTAGGATCTCCCGTCTCTAGGCCTGGCTCTCAATCCACTGAGCTACCCAGCTGCCCCCACTAAAATACTTCTAAGAATAAAATTTTCAAAAGATCAAAAGTAAATGGAGCCAAAACAAATAAAAATACTAAAGAAAATAACTCTTTAAAACATAGGATTGGCTAAATGGAAAAGGAAGCACATAAACTCCAAGAAGAAAATAACTTCATAAAAGTTAGAATTTGCTAAATAGAAGCTAAAGAAGAAAAGGGTATGAAGTGGAGAGGGTATTGGTTGTTTCATATTAAAAAATTAATATAAATTTAGAGAGGATAGGAAAGAGAAACTAATTGTGCATCTTTACTAACTTAACTACTATGATCTTATTAGTTGTAATATTAAAAGTATCTATAACAATAGCTCATGATCACAAATAAAGTATGCTCTAAAATTTATGAAACAGCTTTAATTAATTAATTAAAAAAGAGCAGAAGTCCTTTGTCCATGGAGCTCTCACTTACATGTTAGCTTCTATATTACATGAAATTATAGAATAACAGTCCTGGTAGGGACCTTCAAGACTTGAATCCAAATGATTTGTCTTTTAGTTAGGGCATGTCTAAGTTCAATGCTTTTAAAGCTTATTAAATTGTCTTTACCTGCTATTTAATATCAATAGAAAAAGCCAGGAGTAACATAGCTCCAAAATAGTCTTTTTATTAGATTAATTAATTATTGAATTTAGTATATATTCCATACTTACAAGAATCATGTTTTTCCCTCTCCTCCTCCCACCCCCGTCCTGTAGCCAATGAGCAATTCCACTGGGTTTTACATGTGTCATTGATCAAGACCTATTTCCATATTATTAGTATTTGTACTAGGGTGATCATTTAGAGTCTACAATCCCAATCATATCCCCACCAGACCATGTGATCAAGCAGTTGTTTTTCTTCTGTATTTCTACTCCCACATTTCTTTCTCTGGGTGTGGATAGTATCCTTTCTCATATGTCCCCCAGAATTGTCCTGAATCATTGCATTGCTGCTAGTAGAAAAGTCTATTATATTTGATTGTGCCACAGAGTATCCATCTCTGTGTACAATATTCTCCTGGTTCTTTCTCCTTTCACTCTATATCAATTCCTGTAGGTTGTTCCAGTTCCCATGGAATTCTTCCAGTTCATTATTCCTTTCAGTACAATAATATTCCATCACCAAGAGATACCACAACTTATTTAGCCATTCCCCAATTGAAGGGCATCCCCTCATTTTCCAATTTTTTTGCCAACAAAAAGAGTGCAGCTATAAATATTTTTGTACAAGTCTTTTTTCTTATTATCTTGAGACAGTCATGTACCCTAAGAACAAAAAGTCAGAATTTAAAATATAGTATGCTAAATAGTCTCAAATGATTTGTCAAATCCCCAACTAGCAAATTTTGAGAGATTCTGGTAGTTGAATGCATAACCATGCATTCAAATTAGTGTGACATTTATAATAAGAAAGAGAATGGCTAGTAGCTATCACCACTGTGCCCTCTGGGCAGCTGTTAATTCAGTGGAAGTTAAAATAGAATAAAGAATAGTCTTTCTCACCTTGAAAAAAACACTCAATTATCTTATATTATGTGAGGAAAGAGAATAACTAGAACTATAAATAGAATAAGTATACATTTCATACAGCTTATAACCAATGCCCTATGAAGGCAAAGAGACTGAAATTTTGGATCCTTCAATAAAGAGAAGATTTAAGGATTCACTTATCAACTGCTTATTGAGGCAGAGATGACAACTGGAGACTTCCAAAGTCATAAGACAGATCTAGGCAAAGAGCTCTGGCTCCCCTTATCCTGACACTAACTTATTTAAACATATGCTCCCTGGGGAAAATAGCAGGCATGAATATTTTCTGCCTAAAACAAAAAATAAGTGGCACTAACTGTATATACCAGCAATACTGTGAAAATAATCTAGTATTTATAGTGTGCAACATACAGTTCTTTTCATCAAGCCATATCCTTTCAGTCAATTGACTCTATTTTAGATTCTTAGATATCACTAAAATGTCATACTTTTCAGATCTATCATATCTGTAATTGAAAAATAACTATTTTTAAAAATTTTAAAACATAAATTCTTAGTAATTAAACAAATGTGAAGGCACATAAGGTGTCTCTAATAACATCTTCCATTATAGTTTAATTTTACCTTCTAGAAAAGATGTAATAGACATTGACATGTAAACTACACTTATTTTTTTATGGTCATTTTGATTGTGCTTATAAGTACAGCAAGGAAAGATGTCTACTTGCCCTATGTTTCATATAGCTTCTGGGCACATTTTGAAATAAAATCTGCCAATTTTTATTTATTTTTATCCTTATGGAGAAACGGAATACTATCATTCCATTTTGTTTCACCTTGGGTTTTTTTTTTGTCCTTTACTCCTTTAATGAAATCACGAATTTCTATAAGTTCATTGACAACAAATGAACAATATCTCCATGAAATTGTTGCTGTAAACTGAATCTATCCAAATTAACCAATGGCATATAAATCTTGATTTGTCAGTGGCAAATAAATAGAATTTAGTCTAGTACCTTATATCCAGCATATTTTTAGTAGGTAAATAATTAGGAGATGCACAATTTGATACCCATAAAAATAAAAGGAGTTGTTCAAATCTGATGTTGTCAAAAATTGTCATATTTAAAATCCTCTTATATCATGAAAAGATTAAGAGGAATCTCAATCTAATTTGAAATTGTAATAATGGTAAATCCTCTCTCTTGGTAAAAGAAAGACCCAATATATACTAAAACATGGTAACTGAACTGGAAACAAAATAGATGCCCATTGATTGAAGAATGGCTCAACAAATTTTTGTACATGTAAGAAAAAATAATGTGATAATAGAAAGAGGCATATTGAGAAGCAGACATATGATTTAAAGTAAAGAGATTTTTAAAAAGCCTCATATGATTAATGCAGTACTATAAATGGTTAGGACCATCATGACCACCAGAACAAAAATTAATTGTATAAAATTACCAATAAAATTTTTATCTCTAAAAACAGGATACAAAAGGACAATCTTCCCTATTCCACCAATTTTCTTTGGAGTGAGGGTCCATGAATGCAGGATGTTACTTATATGGTCAGGGCTTTTTTTATAAATGCATTATTGTTTTGCTGATATTTAATCTATCCTTTTTTCTTCTGAAATATTGTTTCCTTATATGAAATAGCACTCTGTATAGAAGGATAGTGAAAGTAGGATGGAGTTTACCTTTCTATTTATAGAATGTAATAATAAAAATTATTTTAAAATAACTAATGTTGATAGAGTAGACAATTTGTTGTAGTAGGAAGTACACCAGATTTGTAATCAGATAACCTAAGTTTATACTCAAGCTTTCTTATCTACTTCTGTATGACTTTGGATAAATCGCTTAACCTTTCTGGATCTAGATTTATTCATCTATTTGATTTTTGCTATGATTACATGGCTAATTAGGATTAGTGAAAGCATTTAGTCTAATGTTTTCCTTATCTCAAGTCTGATACTCTCTCATTAGTTCCATATTATTTCCTAGATAGAAAAAAGAGATTCATTTTCATGTATTCCATGATAGATATTCCAGTTTAAACCATATCTTAACCTTAAAGAGCACCAAGATAATACATTATTATACACCTTTCAAGGTTGTTGTGAAGAAAGTGCTTCAAAAATCATAAACTGTTATAGAAATGTAAGCTATTATTAGTAAGTATAATGACAATAATAATAGAGATCCAGTAGGAGGAAAATCCTAGAGATTTCTTAACTCTGTTATATTAGGATATCTCAGAGACAAGGCATCTGAATAATAACTCCTCAGAGAGACAATGAGAATGACTATCAAATAAGCTGATGGATTTAATCTTGAATAGAAAGGTAACAAACTCGAATATTGCCTGTTAACAATGTCAAAAATAACTCTTTTCTTTTAATTTAGTGATTTTCCTATCTTTTCTAGTCAATAATGTGATTTACACAGGCTTTCATAAGAATTAAAATAAGTATGATCTTGCAAAAAATTAGCAACCATTTGCCTATTTGATTTATTGAGATTAACTCACTGAAGGTCATTTCCTACTCCTATATTTTTTCTTTCCTTTTGGCCATCTGTAATTTTATTCTGAGAACATATCTTCCCATGGTTTCCAGTATGATAATATCCCAGAAAGTAAAAACAATTTTAAATGGTTTTACAGAAGAGTGATATGAATGAAAATAAAGTAAAATACTTTGTTCAAAATCTATTGGGGATTTTTCTTTTTATTATCCTTTCTTATTTTTTCTTTCTCGTTTTTTCTTATTTTTCTTATTATCTCTTTTGTTATTATCTCTTCATCAGTAAAATCAGTTATTTGGATAAAATTACCTCTAGCTTTCAAAGCTAGAAGATCCCCACAACAGTAATTCCATGATATATGATCAGTGTTCCTAAATAGTAAAAATATAACAATGCAATAGTTAAAAATGTTTTTATTGCAAGAATTCATTTTGAAATTATTGAAAGTGCTGAATGATAAATCAAATATGATTTAGTCTAATTTAAAGTATCTATCCATGATTTTTATATTGTTGGACTATAATTCAGTGGGCTCTTCATATAACTACATCTTGTAAGTTGGAAAATGAATATTCTTTCCAGCCTCATTACATATTATTCTCCAACCATTATTGTATAGGCCAGACAAATTGTCCTTTCCTATATTTTCCCTATGACACTACAGTTCCTATCTCTGTGCCATCTCTTTCACTATCACCCATTCCTTTAATGTATCAGTCTTCACTTTCACCTCAAAGAATCTCTTTATGACAGTCTAAGAATAACCTTCTAAATAATAGCTTTGTTTATTCCCCAACTCCCCAACTGCTAGTGCTTTCTCTCATTAACTACCTTGTATTTATTCTACATGTAACAATAATAACAATAACTACTAGCTTTTATATAGGGTTTTATGGTTTACAAAGTGCTTTACAAATATTATCCCATTATTTACTGGAAGGTAGTTGCTATTATTATTCCTATTTTACAGATGAGTAAACTGAGGGAGGGAGATGTTGTGAATTGCTGAGAGTGACACAGTCAGTAATTATCTGAGCTTTTCTACTTTCATATATTTAACTGCTCAATAACATATATATATATATATATATATGTATATATATATATATATATATATATGTTCATTCTATAGAGGCAATATGCTTTAGGAGGATAGAACTCTACTCTGAAGTCACAAAGACCTGTTTCTTTCACTTTTGTTTTTCCCCAATGAATATGACTACATAAGTCTCTTTTGAATGGTTGTGGATCTATACGAAGAAGAACTGAGTCTTCTGTAAATGGGAAATTATGAAAAAACAGATCATGAATAAGGAATGTTCTTTGATTTGAAATTTGTGCACAACAGCCTCCTTGTCACATAAATGAACACTTTTAGTGAGAATGTATGTTTCTATTGTTAAAATCAGCTACAAATTAATATTGTATTTTTTATGTATGTCACAGTTGGGATATATTTTATGTTCTACTTGTGAATGCTATAAATATTCGAGGTTATAGGCATTTTGGACTAAGATGATTTCTGTAAATATATTACTGAACTTCCAGAAGGAATGTGTTTTAATAAGTTTGGATGTTGTTTGCTATTATGTGGCATCAAATATAACATGGAAATATACCAAAAGTTAAAAAAAGATTGCTATAAATGGTTATGATGAATAGTTCAAATAAACAGTAATAGAAGCTCTTTATGCAGTTTATTTACTGTTTTATTCTCTGCCTTTGTCATTCTTTCTCTGTCTCTCTGTCTCTATCTATCTGTCTCTGTCCTGAAGGCCTCACATGTTCTTGTCTATGGCCAAAATCAGTCTCCTAATGTCTGCTAGGATATTGAATGATTTCATATAAACAAATAAGAGGTCATTCATCTATGTTGACCTGAGGCATTCTGATGATCTGTACCCATTATTTAGCATAGAAAAGTATATGGGAGAAGAGAAGATGCAAGGACAGCACTAATGTGGAAGCTTTATTTAAACAAAAAATAGAGTCTTAACTTTTACTCATTTCTCCCTGACACCTATACTCCATGCTACAGGAAAGATTTCCTGAATATCCTAGCTTCACTTCTTGATGAGAATTTCTTGGGGCACTGAATTTGTGATTTGAACATACTGCTGTCAGACTCACTTACGACTATTCTTCTCATGAAGGAGTTTTTTACCTTGAGGTATCTAGTCTCTCAAGGTCAGCCATAGAGTAATTATGGCATTTTGGCTTGCTTTTCATGACCAAACATGAAGGATTTGAATAAGTGAGTTGGATTCCTTGAAGGTTAGCATTTGAAGATACCACAGATATCATTTGAATTTAGTTCTAAAAATGTTACTCTATCCTAGTTTTGTTCAAAAACTATTCAAAAGATTTAGAAAATAAGTAAATTTAGTTCTTATTCAAAGTAATCCAATAAGCTTTTTGAGAACCAAAATATCTGATCAGTTCCACAATTTAGACAATGAACATCGAGTTCTAATTTTTGCTTCATAATAAAATTTAAGTTCCTCCTAAAAAGCCAACACTGAGTCACTAAAGTAATATTCAACATTTTAGCTTAGTGACCTGAATACCTCTTTTTCTATATAGTCAACAACTTTGCCAGCAAAAGAAAGCTGAGGCAGAATACAACAGATTTCTCTATTTTTTTATTTTCTTTCATTTATTATATTTATTGTTGTTTTTGTTAGTGGTGATGGTGGTGTTAATAATGCTGCTGTTCCTGCTGCTGCTGCTGGTGGAGTGTGTGTATGTGTATGTACGGAGGCAGAGGGCAATATTCTATTATTGCTGACATCCATATTATTATGTGGATATTGTTGACAGGCTTTATTTTTATATAATTATGATTAAGATTTTTTTCTAAATGAAAAGAGAAGAGGAAGAATGTCTCTAGAAGAATCTGTCAACTTAACTGATATGAGAATTAGTTTTTCAATAGTTTCAGCCCTACTTATTTTAAGTTCAAATTCCAAACAGCGAAACAAATAAATTATTTGCTTTATTAAGTACCTCCTTTGCATCAGGTTCTATTTGATATACTGAAGTAAGAAATGTAATGAAAAATTATACCCCTAAAAAACAAAAAACAAGAACAAAAACCCAACTTCTCAAAATTTTACTTTCCATTGGAGAAGATAATAAATACATATGTAAATATATCCAATATAAATATCAAGTGATTTAATATAAACATATATTAAATTACAAAATAGAAGATAGCATAGGGAACACACTACTAGCTGGAGGGAGAAGGACAAACTACAGGAATAAGATGGTAGTTAAGATACATATTAATGGAAAAGAGGGATTCTGAGGTAGGGAGAAAGGGCAAGTGCATTTGTGGTATATCTGATTGTCATTGAAAATTCAGGAAGATAGGAAATTATCATTCATGAGGAAGAAAAAACAGATCATTTTGTCTATGTCGTAAAGTTCAATTCTATTCCAATAGAATACAATTTACATTAAAGCTGAAAAGATAAGTTGAGGACAGTTTAAGGGATTTAAAATCTAAATAGATAACTTTACATTTTTATCCTAGAGACAATAAGAAGTCAATGGGGTTAATAAAGTGGGAGATTCATATGATCAGATCTGTGCTTAAGCAAAATTACTTTAGTAGGGTACATATAGTGGGATGGATTGGTAGGGGATTGAAGGAAAGGAGACCAATTAGGAGATATCTTCAATCTATACAAAAAATGAAGACCTGAATTAAGATAATAGTTTTGAGTTGAAAAAACGTGGTAGATGTGAAATATGAAGGTAAAAGGTAACATTTGAAGACTGATTTGATATATGGGGTGTGTGTGTGTGTTGTGGGTGGTGAGTGAGGACACCATGAGGTTATGGACCTGAGACACTGAAAGAATCTTGGTCCCTTCTACAGAATTATGTGAGTTTGAAGGAGAATCAATTTTTTTCTTTTTTTTGGAAAATAATGTACAAATAAAATCTCAGGATCATCCAGTCTGAACTATCCAATAGGAACCTGATGATCAGGGACTGAAGCTGTCTATCTCCCTTTATATCATTTATCTATTCATCCATTTATCATCTATTTATATATGTATGTATGTATTTACCTCTCTCTTCATCATACACTTATCTAGATCTATCTGTAAATCATCTATTTAGAAATGATTGTTAAATACATGGTAGTTATTGAAGAGAGAATACAGAGAAAGAAGAGAAGAGACCTCCTTGGGGTAAATCCATACATAGCAACTTACAATAGATTTTGATCCAGTAAAGGGGTCTGAGAAGACACGTAGGAGGAGAACCAGGAGTGAAGAATGTCATAAAAAATAATAGCAAGAAGAATATCAAAGAGGGTGATCAACAACCTTATGGCACCTGCTGGCTCCCATTTTGCCTGGACAATGTTTTGATTTTTATTCCATTCATAAAATCATATTCTCTTATGTGCTAATAAAATAATGCTCTTGATTGGGACTATGAAAATGTCTGAAGTGATTCAACTATATGATCCTAATTGGTTCTGTGATAATCTATGAAAAGTAGTCTCAAAAATGTAATGATAAGGATTCTGAAGGGAAGATGGTGGCTTAGAGCAAATCTTAAGACCTCTGCACCTTTTCCATACTGAGATACAAAACAAAGTGCTTTGAGAAGAAAGAAAACCAAATGTAACAATAGGACAGAGCAGAATGATCCTATTGTTGGACAGCTCAAGAGGTAGGCCAAGAAAAGACTAGAATTTTTGAACTGTTGGGTCTGAGGGTATAGAAGGGGGAATCCCAGGAGCCTCTCCCCACGGGCTGTGCAGAATCTCCAGTGGCCACTGAAATCTCCGGATGGGCAAACACACTAGGCTGGAGAGAGGGCGCAGCTACTCAAGGAGTTTGACACAGATGCCAGGAAGGTCATTAGAGGAGAAAGGCAGAAAAACAGAACAAAAATACTTGGAAGATGTCAGCTTAGATGGAGCAAATCTTCAGACCTATGTGCCTTACTATTGGAAGCTATCCAACAGCTCCAAGGACCTGTAGAGGCGCATGGTTTAGGTGAGAAAGAATGAACCTGGGAACCATCTGTCTGTCAGCTCATGACTGCTCCAAATAGTCTCTGAGATTGTGGTTCATTTCATACATTTTTCTATGAAGCACCATTGAAATTACAGATGCATAGAAACACTAAGGTTACAGAATTACATCATGATTGGCATATATTCTACAAAAGATTTTTCTCATGAAGATTATGTCCAGATGAGACAAGGTCCAAGGTCAGAAAAAAAGTCTAACTTTATCTAAAAGTTATTTTAGTAAAAAGCTCCCATACTTCTTTAAGATTGTGAGGTGTATTTTATCATTGGAAAGTACCTAAGTGGAATTTTCCCTGAGCCTGCCACTCCTTGACCTTGGGACATCTGGAGCAGTAATAGAGACATACATCCACAGCTGCAGCTATCCTCTGCTGAGAGATAAATGGCTGTTAATTCATTAAGTGCTGGTTGCTGGTTTACTATAGAGTACTTAGAGGCTTTCTATAAAACTTGAGGCTATCCTAGAAAATTAAACTGATATGTTTTCAATAATAATGGGAACCAACAGGAGGGGTCCAGATTTTTATCTCAAATAAAGCATCCTCTCTGTATCCTGACTTGCAGGGCAGAAAAACCAAATACACAGCCTTGTATGATTGCTTTTATCTTTGATCAGGTCCAGATAAAAAGATTCTATTAAAGGACCTATTTCTCTTAGTGGCTCCAGTCACCTTACCACATGGAGAAAAATACCACAGCACTTAGAGAGGAAAGAAAACCAAATCTAACAACAGGACAGAGCAGGGGGACCCTACTGCTGCACAACTCAGCAAAAACACTACATCTTGCTCTCCACTTTTTTCCTCAAGGTTTTAAAACCCTCAGGGCACAGTAAGCACTACAGATTAACCCAGTCCAGGCTTGATCCCATCAACTGGACAGACAAGAAGTCTTCAGAGGGCAGGGAAACTCCAACACCCCTCCCCAATAGACTGCAGAGAAAGTAATTACAAACCTGCATTGCCATCTGGGGGAAAATCTTTCATCAAAGCTCATTAAATTCATCTACTTAACCTAATCACCTAATCAGCTATCAGAACAGAGGAGGAAAAAATATGAGTAAACAACAGAAAAAGAGAAAAGAAATTAAAATTGACAGCTTCTTTCCATAAAGTGAAAAAAAGCAGATGAAATAGAAGAAGATCAGGAACCTCTATCCAATTGGACACAGGCTTTGAAAGATCTCAAAATTCAATTAACTCAAGAATTTCAGGAACTCAAAAAGCAATGAAGAGAGTCTCAAGCCAATTTGAAAAAGGAAATACATGAAATAAAATGAGAAAATATAGTCTTAAAAGCTAAAATTGACCAGGTCAAAAATGAAGCAAAGAAGGCAAAAGATGATCTACAAAGAAAATCAGACCAGAAGGATAAAGATGACCAAAAAGCCAGGGATGAAATTCAGTCTTTAAAACATAGAACTCAACAACTAGAAGGAAATGACTTCACAAGGCAGCATGAATATATAAAACAAAATAAAAAAAATGAAAAATGTGAGGAGAATATGAGACACCTCATTGACACAACCAAAGATCTGGAAAACATCTCAAAGAGACAATATAGGAACTATTGGTCTACCAGAACATCATGACAAAAGTAAAAGCCTGGACATCATCCTACAGGAAATTATCCAAGAAAACTGCCCTGATATTCTCGAATAAGAGGGAAAGTGGAAATTGAAAGAGTCCACAGATCACCTCCTACATTTAATCCACAAGTGACAACTTCTAAGAATAATATAGCCAAATTCAAAAGCTACCAGACCAAGGAAAAAATATTACAAGCTGCAAAGAAGAAGTCATTCAGATACCAGGAAACCACACAGGATCTGGCTGCATCTACACTGAAGTTTTGGAAGCCATGAAATATAATATTCTGGAAAGCAAGAGTACTGAGTCTTGTTGTGAGGAAGATTAGTTAGTAATAGTGTTGGACTTATCAGGAAGGGCTGGAGGATTCCAGGATGGAATGAAGGAGCAGGAAGTGGGCTTGTGCTATGAGAGAGACTCCATTAGTGGTTGGCACAAACTGTTGCTAGTTTTGGGAGATCTCAGAGTTAAGGTCACCCTGCATCCTGATTCCCTAGGATCCTGAGTGGTGGTGGCTTTCAGCAAGTGGAAAAGACCTGCAGAGCTGCACCAAGTGGAGGAGGGGTTTGGGATCTGGTGGGCAGCATCTTAAGCACACTCTCTCTACTTGGGTACCTTGACTACCTTGGCTTTTGGCATCCTGTGATCATCTTTGGATTACTGTGAGAACCCTCAAAGCCACCCTCAGGCCCTTTAACTGTGCTGGTCAAACCTGGCTCGAACCAGGTTTGAAGCAGCTTTCCCAGTGACTCCAGAACTGCTCCTTTGAGCCCTGCCTGGCCTAGGTCAATTAGAATTAGAATAGACAAGTCATCCCCTTGCCCTGTGGTTTTGCCCTTTAGGTTTTTAAGTGCAGAATCCCCTATCCCAACTTTATTTAGTTAATCATAATTAAACTGTTAAAAACCTTTAACTTGCCTGCTGGTTCCAAAGACCATGGCCTAGAGTGAGCAAGTTGACTGTTGGGGCCAACTGCCATTCTTGATTCTTGGTTTTCTTATCCTGGCTGGTCCTGTCTCTCCCACAAACCATTAGATCACATTTTATATCCCTGGTGCCCCACCTTTTTACAGTCTACAACCAAGAATTAACTATCAAGCAAAACTGACTATTCTTGCAGGGGAAAGTATGGTCATTCAATAAAATTGAAGACTTTCAAGCATTAATTAAGAAGAAACTGTACTTAAATAAAGAGTTTTCTGCTGAAACCCAGAACTCAAGAGAATCACTATGACATAATTAAGAGAGCAGGAGGAAAAAAGAAAACCAACATTTTCTTTAAGGGACCCAATAAGTTCAAATGATTTGTATCCCTAGAAGAAAAGAAAATATTGGTAAATAATAAAAATTGTTATTATCAACAGGGTAACTAGAAAAAGTTTACTTAGAGGGAACAGTGACAAACTGTATAGGATGAAAAGAAAAGTCACTATATATATTGACTGGAGGGAAATATATATATTGACTAGAGGGAAAAAGCTAGAGGGGAAAAAGGAGATATTACTAAGAGAAATAGGAAAACAGACATAATGAACATATTATTATGTAAGAAGTCTGCGGGATGAACAGAGGAGAAGACTAATACACTCGAAGGGTAAAGAGGCTGGAGAGAGGAAATACTTAATTCTAAAGTGCATTGAAATTAACTTAAAGATTAAAAATTAACTTAAATCAGGGTGAAAGGAGCAGAACCAGGAGAACATTGTACACAGAGACAGATACACTGTGGTAAAATCAAATGTATTGGACTACTGTACTAGCAGCAATGCAATGACCCAGGACAACTCTGAAGGATTTATGGAAAAGAAAGTTATCCATTTTTAGAGGAAGAACTACAGGAGTAGAAACACAGAAGAAAAACAAATGATTGAACACATGGATTGATTCAGACATGATTTGGGATGTAGACTCTAAACAACCACCATAGTTCAATTATCAATAATATGGAAATAGGTCTTTATTCTATGACACATGAAGAAACCAGTGGAAATGTGCTTTGGCTATGGGGGGACTGTTGGGGGAAGAAAGTAAGAACATGAATCATGTAACCATGGAAAAATTTTTTCTAAAAAATAAAATTAAAAAAAAGAAATTAACTTAAAGAGGGAAGATCAATCAGATCCATTAGAGTAGAGAATTGATACGTGACCTACAGAGAAGTAGAACAGCAAAAAAAGGACTGGTGGGGAGAGAAACAATACTAGAGAGTGAGAGGGCAGGTGGTAGTTTAAAAATAACCTAAAGAACAATAAGAGGGGAAGCAGAAGGGAGGGGAAGAAAGGGGAGTACAATAAGGTAAGGGATTAGTGGAACTGATTAAAAACAAAACACTGGTATAGAAGGAAATAGTGAAAAATGAAAGAGCAGGATAAGGAGAGGGAATAAAAATATCTGGGACTACACAGTTGATAATTATAACTCTGAATGTGAATGGGATGAGATTGCCCATAAATTGAAAGTAGCAGAGTGGATTAGAAACCAAAATCCTAGCATATATTGTCTAAAAGAAACACACAAGAGACAGGCAGACATACATAGAGTAAAAATAAAAGTCTGGAACAAAATCTATTAGGCTTCAAATGAGAATAAGATGGCAGGAGTTGCAATCATGATTTCTGACAAAGCCAATGTAAAAATACATCTGATTAAAAGATATAGGGAAGGTAATTACATCCTGATAAAAGGCACTATAAATGATGAAGAAATATCAATACTCAACATGTATGCACCAAATGGTATAGCATCTAAATTTCTAAAGGAGAAACTGACAGAGCTGAAGGAGAAAAGAGACAATAAAACTATACTAGTAGGAGATCTCAACCTTCCCCTATCAGATCTAGATAAATCAAACCAAAAGATAAATAAGAAAGAGATAGGAGAGGCGAATGAAATCCTAGAAAAAATAGAGTTAATAGATATATAGAAAAAATAAATAGGGAGAAAAAGGAATACACCTTCTTTCAGGAGCACATGGAACATTCAGAAAGACTGACCATATACTAGAGCAAAGAAACTTAGCAAACAAATGCAAAAAAAAAAGAAATAATAAATGAAACCTTATCAGACCATAATGCAATAAAAGTAGTTGTTAGCAAGGATTCATGAAGAGGCAAACCAAAAACTAATTGGAAATTAAGTAATATGATTCTCCAAAGCAAGTTAAAGAACAAGTCATAGAAACAATTAATAATTTCATTGAAGACAATAAACATGATGAGACTTCTTACCAAAACATATGAGATGCAGCCAAAGCAGTACAAAGGGGAAAATTTATTTCACTGAGTGCATATATTAATAAATTAGGGAGGGCAGAGGTTAAGAAATTGGGCATACTACTTAAAAAAGTAGAAAGCAAAAAAATTAAAAATCCCCGGATGAAAATTAAATTAGAAATACTAAAAATCAAAGGAGAAATTAATAAAATCAAAAGTAAAAGAACTATTGAATTAATAAATAAGACTAGAAGCTGGTACTTTGAAAAAACAAACAAAATTGACAAAGTACTGGTCAATCTAATTAAAAAAAGGAAAGAAGAAAACCAAATCATCAGTATCAAAGATGAAAAGGCAGACCTCACCTATAATGAAGAGGATATTAAGGCAATCATTAAAAACTATTTTTCCTAATCATATAGCAATAAATTTAGCCATCTAGGTGATATGCACGAATATTTACAAAAATATAGATGGCCTAGGTTAACAGCAGAAGAAACAGAATGCTTAAATAATCCAATATCAGAAAAAGAAATTGAACAAGTCATCAAAGAATTCCCTAAGAAAAAAATCACCAGGGCCTGATGGATTCACAAGAGAATTCTACCAAACATTCAAAGAACAACTAATCCCAATACTATACAAATTATTTGACATAATAAGCAAAGAAAGAGTTCTACCAAATTCCTTTTATGACACTAATAGGGTACTAATTCCAAAGCTAGGTAGACCAAAAACAGAGAAAGAAAACTACAGACCAATTTCCCTAATGAACATAGATGCAAAAATCTTAAATAGAATACTAGCAAAAAGACTCCAGCAAGTGATCATGAGAGTTATGCATCAGGATCAGATGGGATTTATACAGGAATGCAAGGATGGTTCAACATTTGGAAAACAATCCACATAATTGACCATATCAACAAGCTAACGACCAAAAATCATACGATTATCTCCATAGATGCTGAAAAAGCCTTTGACAAAATACAGCACTATTCCTGTTGAAAACACTAGAAAGTATAGGAATAGAAGGATCTTTCCTAAAAATAATAAAGAGTATATAACTAAAACCATCAAGAAGCAGCATATGCAATGGAGACAAATTAGAAGCCTTCCCAATAAGATCAGGAATGAAACAAGGATGCCCATTATCACCTATATTATTTAATATTGTTCTAGAAACAGTAGCAGTAGCAATTAGAGAAGAAAAAAGAAATTGGAGGCATTAATATAGGCAATGAGGAGACCAGGCTATCACTTTTATCAGATGATACGATGGTCTACTTAAAAAATCCTAGAGAACCCTTACCAATCTTCCACCTATGAGACAATACACCAAAGTACAAGGGTTTAAAAAAAATCCTAGAGAATCAACTAAAAATCTAGTGGAAATAATCAATAACTTTATCCAAGTTACAGGATACAAAATAAATGAACATAAATCATCAATATTTCTATATATTTCCAACACATCACAGCAGCAAGAGGTAGAAAGAGAAATACCATTTGAAATCATCCTAGTCTATCTACCAAAACAAACACAGGAATTATATGAACACTATTACAAAACACTTTCCAAACAATTAAAACTAGATCTAAACAAATGGGAAAACATTGATTACTGATGGGTAAGATGAGCTAACATAATAAAAATGGCCATTCTACTGAAAATAATTAATTTATTTAGTGTCATACGTATGAAACTACTAAGAAACTTTTTTTTTGCTGAATTAGAATAAAACTGTAACAAAATTCATTTGGAAGAACAAAAGATCAAGAATATCAAGAGAAATAATTTTAAAAAATTAAGGAAGGTGGAGTAGTAGCACCAGATATTAAACTGTACTATAAAGCAGTGGTCATCAAAACAATATGTTACTGGCTAAGAGACAGAAAGGAGGGTCAGTGGAATAGACTTGGGGTAAGTGATGTCAGAAAGACAGTGTATGATAAACCCAAAGAGCCCAATTTTGGGGACAAAAATGCACTACTTGACAAAAATTGCTGAGAAAATTGGAAAACAATATGGGAGAGTTGAGGTTTAGATCAGCATCTCACACCCTACACTAAGATAAATTAAAAATGGGTGAATTACATGAATATAAAGAAGAAATCTATAAGTAAATTAGGCAAACACAGAATAGTATACTTGTCAGATCTCTGGGAAATGAAACTTCTAAAACCAAGCAAGAGTTAGAAAAAATTACAAAATGTAAAATAAATAATTTTGATTACATTAAATTAAAAAGGTTTTGTACAGACAAGAACAATGCAACCAAAATCAGAAGGGGAACAACAAACTGGGAAAAATCTTTATAATAAAAAATTCTGACAAAGGTCTAATTACTCAATTATAAAAGGAGTTAAACCAATTGTACAAAAAAATCAAGCCATTCCCCAGTTGATAAATGGGCAAGGGACATGAATAGGCAATTTTCAGATAAAGAAATCAAAACTATTAATAAGCACAAGAGAAAGTGTTCTAAATCTCTAATAATTAGAGAAATGCAAATCAAAACAACTCTGAGGTATCACCTCACACTTATCAGATTGGCTAAAATGATAACAGGGGAGAGCAATGAATGTTGGAGAGGATGTGGCAAAATTGGGACATTTATACTTTGCTGGTAGAGTTGCACCCTATACAAACATTCTGGATGGTAATTTTGAATTATGCCCAAAAAGCACTAAAAGATTGCCTGCCCTTTGATCCAGCCACACCAATGCTGGGTTTGTACCCCAAAGAGATCATAGAGAAAAAGACATGTACAAAAATATTTATGGCCACGCTCTTTGTGGTGGCAAAAAACTGGAAAACATGGGTATGCCCTTCAATTAGGGAATAGCAGAACAAATTGTGGTATAAGCTGGTGATGGAATACTACTATGCTCAAAGGAATAATAAATTGGAGGAATTCCATGTGAACTGGAATGACCTCAAGGAGTTGATGTAGAGTGAAAGGAGCAGAACCAGAAGAACATTGTACAAAGAGACTGACACACTGTGGTAAAATAGAATGTAATGGACTTCTGTACTAGCAGCAATGCAATGATCCAGGACAATTCTGAGGGAATTATGGAAAAAATGCTATCCACATTCAGAAGAACTACAGGTGTGGAAACACAGAAGAAAAAACAAATGCTTGAATACATGGGTTGATGCGGACATGATTTGGGACATGACACATGAAGAAACCAGTGCAAATGTGCGTCACCTACAGGAGAGGGGGTGGTTGGAGAGGGGTGTTGAAGGGAGATTAAGAACATGAATCATGTAACCATGGAAAAATTTTTTCAAAAAACAAAGTTGAAAAAATTTAATGATAATTTATATGACATGTCTAATTACCCTTTTTGAATTTGTATTGAAAACTGAGTCAAATTTATAAGAATAAAAACAATTCTTCAATAGATAAATGGTCAAAGGATGTGAATAGTAAGTTTTCAGATGAAGAAATCATGACTATATATGATCATATAAAAATGCTCTAAATCAGTTTTCCCCCTCTAACTTACTTAATTTAAAAAATTTCCATATTATTCATTTTTAAGTGAATAATCTTATAAAACCCAAACGCCCAAACATATACCCAAATAAACAAGTGATAAATCATGTTTTCATCTTCATTTCTACTCCAATAGTTCTTTCTCTGCAGATAGATAGCATTCTTTTTCATAAGTCCCTCAAAATTTTCCTGTATCATTGTATTGCTAGTAGTACCAAAATCTATGACATTTGATCATTCCACAATATTGCAGTTACTGTGTATGATATGTTTTCCGATTCTGCTTGTCTCACTATGTATCACTTCATATTGGTCTTTCCAGCTCTTTCCGAATTCATCCTGTTCATCATTATTTATAGCACAATAATATTTCATCACCATCATATACTACAATTTGTTCAGTCATTCCCAGCTTGAGGAACAACCCTTTAATTACTCAATTCTTTGCCATCTCAAAAAGAGCAGCCACAAATATTTTTGTACAAACAGATCCTGTCCCATTTTTTAATCTCTTTGGGATACAGATCTAGTAATGGTATTACTGCATTAAAAGTTATGCATTCTTTTATAGCCCTTTTGACATAATTCCAAATTGCCCTCCAGTTCATAACTTTACCAGCAAAGCATTAGTGTCCCAATTTCATCACATTGCCTTAAATATTAATCATTTTCTTTTTCTGTCATATCACACCTATCAGATTGGGAATAATTGTAAGAGATAGGAAGTTCTGGGCCCAAATCCAGCTTCAGACACTTCTAAACTGTGTGACTCTGGGCAAGTCTCTTATCCTCCTTTTCCTCACTCTTAACATTCTTCTGTCTTGGAACTAATACACAATACTGATTCTACAATGAAAGGTAAGGATTGTTTTTATTTTAAATAATAAGAAAATAAAAGAACCAGTAAAATAGATAAATCATTGGCTAATTGGATTTTTTCCCAGAAAGAAGAAAAGAAGGCAAACATTTATTAAGCACTTTCCATGTGCCAGGCCCTGTGCTAAGAACTTTACAGATATTTTCTCATTTGATGCTCATGTCAATCCTTGAATGACACATTTTATTATCTATATTTTGCAGTTGGGTAAACTGAGGCAAACAGAAGTTAAGAAACTTGCCCATAATCACACAGCTATTAAGTTTTTGAGGGTATATTTGAACTTGAAGCACACACTCCTAGTCATATATCTCCTTCTTAGTACTCAAGATTACTTCTCAGATTTTTTCCTCAGGGTAAATCAGGATCTTCTCTTTTGATATATAGAGGCAAAATCTCTGCTTCTTCCAGTAAAGGAGTCAATTATGAATTGAAAGGATCTGACCCTATTTTTTATTTAAATTTATTAATTAATTTAATTAATTTAGAATATCTTTCCATGGTTACATGATTCATGTTTCTTTCCCTCCCCTCATTTCCCCTTCCTCCCATAGCCAATGAGCAATTCCACTGTGTTTTACATGTATCATTGATCAATACTATTTCCATATTATTAATATTTTCAATAGTGTGATAATTTAGAGTCTACATCCCCAATCATATCCCCATAGAACTATGTGATCAAATAAATGTTTTACTTCTATGTTTCTACTCCCACAGTTTTTCCCTGGATGCGGATAGCATTCCTTCTCATACGTCCCTCAAAATTGTCATGAATCATTGCATTGCTGCTATTAGAGAAGTCCATTACTTTCAATTGTGCCACAGTGTATCAGTCTCTGTGTACAATGTTCTCCTGGTTCTACTCCTAGCCCTCTGCATCAATTCCTGGAGGTCATTCCCATTCACATGGAATTCCTCCAGTTCATTATTCCTTTTAGCAAAATAGTATTCCATCACCATCACATACCACAATTTGTTCAGCCATTTCCTAATTGAAGAGCATTCCATAATTTTCCAATTTTTTGCTACCACAAAGGACAGAGCTAAAAATATTTTTATACACATATTTTTCCTTATTATCTCTTTGGCCTACAAACTCAACAGTGGTATGGCTGGATCAAATGACACGCAGTCTTTTAAAGCCCTTTGGACATAATTCCAAATTTACTTCCAGAATGGTTGGATCAATTCACAACTCCATCAGCAAGGCATTAATGCCCCAATTTTGCCACATCCCCTCCAACATTTATCGTTTTCCTTTGCTGTCATATTGGCCAATCTGCTAGGTATGCGGTGGTACCTCAGAGTTATTTTGATTTGCACTTCTCTTATTATAAGAGATTTAGAATACTTTTTCAAGTACTTATTGATACTTTTGATTTCTTTATATGAAAATTGCTTATTTCATGTCTCTTTCTCATTTATCAATTGGGGAATGGTTTGATTTTTTTACAATTGATTTAGCTCCTTATAAATTTGAGAAATTAGACCTCTATCAGAGTTTTTTGTTATTAAGATTTTTTTCCCCAATGTGTTCCTGACCTTCTAATTTTGGCTGCATTGTATAGTGTAGTATCAGCCACTAACGAAAACAGCCAGTCTCTCTAGGACAAACCACAGATAAACTGCCCAGACATCAGTTAACTATCTGACTACTACTTGTCTGTTCTATAATTTTCTCCCTGTTGAATTCTCTCCATGCCTCTGCAAACTTACTTCAACCCTCTCTTCTTTATAAGAAACATCACCCTCCTTTGCACAAAGTCAAAATAGTGTTGAAAACAATGTTTTGCATTTGTGCACAAACAAACATATCCCACCTAAACTAAAATTCCAACCCAAAATAATAAACAGCTTACACTAACTTATCTTATCCTATATAACACTACCTTCTTTTAGGGATTCAAACAAAAGAAAGGAAAAGGGAAAAAATATACAATGAACAGTTACAAAGTTCAAAATGCAAAGCAAACATGCAAAAGCAAAACAAGGAAAAACATCAAAATAGAAATACAAACACAAAACTTCATATAAAAATAAAATAATAAAAATACTATTCTTTTAAACTAAGACAGAAAAGAATCCTATCAAAACTATTGCAATGGATGAACATTTTAAAAATATAAATTGTACAGAGTAACAGAAGAAGAAATAGAATATTTGAATGATTGTAATTAACAGGGAAATATTTAAGAAGTTATCAATGAGGTCCCTAAGAAAAAATCCTCATGATCAGATGGAATTACAAGTGAACTCAGCCAAATACTTAATCCTAGTACTATATAAACTATTTCAAAAATGGGTAAAAAAGAGGTTTTTCCAAATTCTCTTTATAACATAAATATGACCTCAATGCTTAAACCAGGGGAAGCAAATACAAAAGCCCAATTCCCTTAATGAATACCAATGTAAAAAAATTAAGTACAATTTTAGCAACCAGATTATGGGAATGTATTTACAAAGATTATATAATTGAATGGAATGTATACCAGGAATATAGGGCTAGGTCAGTATTGGAAAAACTAGGAGCATAATTATTCATATCAATAATAAAAACAAGAAAAAATATATTATATATACATAGGTATAGATAAAAAAAACCTCTGATAAAATACAATACCAATTCCTAAAAGACTAGGAAGTGTAGGAACCAATGGACATTATCTTAAAATATACTTAGTAGTATTTATCTAAAATCAAAAGCAAACATATATAATGGAGGCAAACTTAAATCTTTTCCAGTAAAATCAGAAGTGAATCAATGTTATCTATTATCATTACTATTATTTAATATTGTACTTACTATAAATCTTACATATAGTATTAACATAAGAAAAAGAATTTAAAGGAATATAGTCACTCTTTGCACCACAACTCTTTGCAAAAGACATGTTAGTATACTAAAAAGTCCTGGCCTCAACTGAAAAACTCCTTAAAGCAATTACAAAGTTGCAGGATATAAAATTAACACAAATCATTAGCATTTCTATATACTACCCAAAAAAACCAACCCAACATCACTAAAGAGAAAGAGAAATTCCCCTTCAAATAATTGCATATACTATAAAATATGTGGAAATTGACTTATCAAATAAAACCCAGGAATTTATGAAGACAATTAAAACACTTTACATAAATAGATTTAAGCAATAGGACAACTTTTAATTTCTCTGAAGTAGATTGAGCCAATACAATATAAAATTACCTAAATTTACTATTTTTGTGCCATACCAATCAAGCTAAAGAACTATTTTATAGATCTAGAAAAAATAACAAAATTCATCTGAAAGAATAAAAAGTCAAGAATATCAAGGGAATCAATAAAAAATGTAAAGGAAAGTTGCCTATTGATTCTAGATTTCAAGCTGCTACAGAATGGTAATTATCAAAATAATGTTTTACTATCTAAGAAATAGAATGGTGGATCAGTAGAATAGAATAGATACCCAATTCACAGCAGCGAATGATGGTAGTGATCTGGTGTCTGATAAACCCAAAGACCCAAGTTTTGGGGGTAAAATTTCATTCTTTGACATAAATTTTTGGGAAAACTTGAAAATACTCTGGGAAAAGCTAGACATGCATAATCATCTTGCACCATATACCAAGATAAGGTCAAAATGGATAAATGATTTAGACATAAAGAGAGATATCATAAGTAAATTTGGGGAACATGGGACAATGTATGTATCTATGAATAAGTGAAGATTTTGTGACCAAACTAGAGTTAAAGAGGGTCATAAGAAATAAATTGATAATTTTGATTACATGAAATTGAAAAACTTTCCCCAAAATAAAAGTATTTAAGCCCAAATTAGTCAGACAAAAGGAAACTGGGGAAATATTTTAGCAAATTTCTTTGATGAAGTCTTCATTATTCAAATATATAGGGAACTAAAACAAATTCATAAAAAGCAAGAGCCATTACCCAGTCAACAAATGGTCAGATGATATGAATAGATAATTTTAAGAAGAAAACAAAGAAATGAATAGAAGCATGAAAGAATAAATCTCTACTGGTTAGAGAAATTCAACCCAAAACACGACTGAGGTATGCTACCTCATACACGGCTAACAAGACAGAAAAGGAAAATGACAAATGTTGGAGGGGATGTAGAAAAATTGGAAGATTAATGAACTGTTGGCAGAGTTGTGAACTAATCCAAACCTTCTAGAGAACAATTTGTAACTATAGCCAAAGAGCTATAAAAGTTTGCATACATTACCCTTGACCCAGCAATCACATTACTAGGTTTGTATCCCTAAATGATCAAAGAAAAGGGGAACGTATTTATTTGTGCAAATATATTTATAGTAGATCTTTCTGTAGTAGAAAGATATTGGAAATTGAGAAAATCTCCATCAGTTAGGCAATGGTTGAACAAGTTTTGGTTACTATTTTGGATACTATTTTGCTATAAGAAATGATAAGCAGAAGACTTTCATAGATATTTGGGAAGACCTGTATTAACTCAAGCAAAGTGAAGTGAACAGAATCAAGAGAAATAGCAATACTTTACAGATGAACAACTGTGAAAGACTTCCCTACACTGATCAAGATAAGATCAATGATGAAAAATCCTATCCATCTCTAGAAATAACTAATGATTTTTGCATGTATAAATTACTTTTTAATCTTGAGAAATATTTCATGAAAAACTTATACATACATACACATATACATGTGTACATGTATATGATTAATAAGACCCTTACATTGTTGGGTATAATCTTTATGGTGATTTTTATTAAAGAATACAGAGAGTTGTTTCACATGATGAGTAGGCATGTGATTATGACATATTAATTAACAGGGTATCAAAATCTAAATTTAAAGATCCATTTCTCATATTTACATTATTATTGCTGTTTTATATACCACTGATTTCTTTAAAATCATATTTTTTCTATTCATATTAAAATTGGCACTTATTTATTCTACAGCTTCTGGGAATTTATATACCACTCTACTTGTGTTGAACCAGCTTTGTAGAGTATAGAAATGAGCTGTGTTGAATGATGTTTCTTCAATTCCTGTTATTCTTCTGTGATCAGTAAGTAAGAAAATGGTCTCTGTTACTATAAATTGCAAACCCTCTATGATTCTTTAGATTGTTTTTGGTACTTTTGTGACTTGTAATTGAATAAGCAACTTGATGAGAAACCTTTCTGATACCAAGTAACCTCATTCTTGAAAGAGAGATAGGCAATCAGTCTCCAGGCCCATCTAATTTACAGCTTGATAGAACCATCCAGAGATTCTGCTCCTTTGGCACAGGCTTCATAAACCTAGGGTCATGATTTATAAACAATGAGGCATTGATTTAATATTTTGTGATAGATTATTGATTATTATTCATTATCATTATATTCTACTCACAATTTTTCTATTATTTGAAGGATTTGGAAAAATGAAAAGGGAGATAAAATGCTACGTGTCACACTTGAAAATCTGAAAGATAAATTTGGGGGGAAATCCAAAATCATAGTGAGTGTTCATTGATTTAAAAATTATTTAAATTTAATATTATTCTGTTTTAATATTATCTTACAGTAAAATATTGAAAATATGAGGAATTTAGAGAAACATTTGAAAATTTGTCTCAACTGATGCAAAATGAAATTACCATAATCAAAAGAATAATATACATGACTATATCCATGTCAA
This sequence comes from Gracilinanus agilis, assembly GCF_016433145.1. Lineage (NCBI taxonomy): Eukaryota > Metazoa > Chordata > Mammalia > Didelphimorphia > Didelphidae > Gracilinanus > Gracilinanus agilis. The sequence continues at coordinate 378,236,323 of NC_058131.1, read as the reverse complement.
ATAAAACAAAAAAACTGAGCAATTGAAAAAAAAAGAAGATAATGAACCTAAAGAATACATAAGGAAACACGACTATTTCCTCTCATCAGAGAAGAATAAGACTGAAATGTTGGCATTCTATATCATTTTCAAATATCATTTTCAAAAGCATTTTCAGATGCTTTTCCAAAAAAAGTTTTTAATTTCCATAGTTACAGAAATTATTGAGATAAAAAAGCAGCAATTTTTTTTCCTTTTGAAGTAGAACCATTTGGAAATTTATCATAAGTAACAGAAATTGGAAGCATTTTTTTACTTCTATTTGTTTTTTGTCATATTTGCAAAGAAATTTTAAAATATGTGTGACATTTAGCTATAACATTATACTTTAAATTCAAAAGGGCTTCCTTCCATTTAAAATAAAAAAAAACTTGATGAGATACTCTTTTAAATAAATATATATGAACTCAGATATCCTATGTGTATGTTTGTGTGCATGTGTCTAGGTACGTACATAACATGTTATATAAAATGATAAGTGAGAATGTCATATATATGAACTATTTCTATTCAATAACACAAGAAATTTAAAAAGAAAATTGAAGGAACTATTGAACAGATGTGACATTAGTCTTGTAATTCTTGATCTTCATTCTATTAAGTATTTAGATTTTAATTCCTTTACTAAAATCTTTTGGCTATTTGGAAAATAAGAAAGGATAGAAACCATTTATTGAGAGTTTTTGTCTTTTCTATATTATATGCTCCAGTCACATTTATAAATCAAGTTTTCCAGGAAAATACTTCATTAAAATCTCCAAATATACATTTAAATATAAAACTTTAAATGTCTACATAAATATCATTTGGTTCCTATGTTTCAGTATTGCTGTAAAAATGTCTTATGGGTAATCACTCAAAATGTGCTTCATTTCTCCACTTTCTGTGACTGCACTGGACAGTTAGATATTTGTTCATACTAGTTACATAAGAAATGTGTACTAAATGAGTAAGTAAATAGTAGGTATTTATTAATTTAATGTTCAATTTAACTTTTTCTAGAGACAATGTGAGAGCATATGACTTAAATAATGCCTTTGAAGACTGGGAGAGAAGAGAGAAAATTTTCTCTCTCTGGCAATGAAAAGTAAGTTGAGAAACCATAATTTTATTCATTACTTGTACAAAAATTACTTTTTTAATCTTGGGAATTTGCTTCACCACTCTTGGTTTCAGACTCATAATTTGTGAATTGAGGGAATTGGACTTCCATAACTCTAAAGTCTATTTTACTTTTAACATTGTGATTCTTTGTGTAAAGCTTTAACAATATTTTTAAAAATACAACATTGTAGATTCATTTCATTTTTGTTGAATATGACATATTAAAATGTATACAGTTTAGTGCTATTATTACATTCTAGGAAATTTTTGTTTATCTTTTCACTTCTTAAAATTAGTGCTCATTAAAAACAAAAAAGTACAACTACATGTATTCTTATAGCAGACGACATTTTCACAGTCTGGAAAACCATAAAGGTTTCCTTTGATTTGGAAAAATAAATGATGGCTTTCAAAGCATCAACTTATTATTATCATCCTCCCTTACTGTGAATAAATCCATATTTTTCTGCCCTTACTTCTTGTGATTTGTGTGACATCTGTGGAAATAAAAGGCTTTGAAAGAAAATGGGCAAATCTGGGTTACACGTGAGTTGCTGATGAGCTAAAATATCAGCCACAGAGGAAAAGTGGATAGTGCCCTACTTACACAACTGTTAAATAAAGAGAGTTCTGTTCCTGAATTCTAATCCTCTCTCCCCAATAGGCATCAATCAGGTTATTTTTGAACCTATAAAAATAATACATGATTGTGATATTTCTCCTGGAATGTGTAAGGCTAATGAAAGACCTGGCGAAGATCTGCCGAAAATGAAACAAAAACAGTTGGAATGACATGGGCCCAGCTGGGGGAAGTTGCCCAGAACAGAGTCCGCTGGCGTGAGATGGTTGTGGCCCTATGCTCCTAAGGAGTCAATAGGAATAATAATAAATAATAATAAAAATATTGAGAGGAGACAGAGAAGTGTGTGACAACTGGCTTTTCACTTGTTCATACCTTCATTAGAGACTCCAAAATTCAGTGAATGTACAGAATCTTCACCTAATGTACTTTTGGCAAGAATTCTATGCCCTCATGCAGGATTCTGAAGACAGGGGCCTGGGCGTTAGGAGACCCAAGATCAAGTGTTGACTTCCTATATTGCTTTGAGTCAATCACTTAGTCTTTCTATATCAGTTTCTTTAAATGAGAAATATGTGAAACACTTGCCTTAAATATATGTTAGGCTTGTTATGAAGACTAAGTTAGATAAATGGCAATAACTTGGAAAGGCACAAAGTCATTATACAAAAACAAATTCTTACTATTATCATTACAACTTTTCCACTTAATTTCTACTCAGATATCTAAATATGAATTGGAAACGATGCTGGATTCTGAGGAACTATATATGTAGGATGCGCAAGCCAAACTTGCACGACTCTCTGAAGAAGCGGAGAAGACAGGTCTGAAGATCAACAAGAAGAAGACCGAGGTGATCACAGTCAACAACACACAGGACCTGCCAATCCAACTACAGGGAGAAAACATCAAGGAGACGGACCACTTCACCTATTTGGGTAGCATAGTCAGTAAGGACAGCGGGGCAGATGAGGACATCAGAAACTGAATCAACAAAGCCAGACAGGCATTTAACACCCTGCGGTCTGTCTGGATCTCCAAAGCACTGTCCCTCATCACTAAACTCTGAATCTTCAATAGCAACGTAAAGGCCGTCCTCCTATATGGATCAGAAAGCTGGAGAGTGACGAGCGCTAACACCAATAAACTCCAGGTCTTTGTTAATAGATGTCTACGTCACATCTTGAACATCAGATGGCCTGAAAAGATCTCCAATGCTAGTCTCTGGGAAAGAACAATCCAGTATCCCATTAGTCAGGATATAAAGAAACGTAAGTGGAGATGGATAGGACATACGCTACGAAAACCAGAAGACAACGTAGCCAGACAAGCATTGAGCTGGAACCCTTCAGGGAGGAGGAAAGTTGGAAGACCAAAACAGACCTGGTGAAGATCTGCCGAAAATGAAACAAAAACAGTCGGAATGACATGGTCCCAGCTGGGGGAAGTTGCCCAGAACAGAGTCCAATGGCGTGAGATGGTTGCGGCCCTATGCTCCTAAGGAGTCAACAGGAATAATAACATATGTAGAATGTAGTTTTTTAGCTGGTTATATCAAATTACAAAGGTTTCAAGTACAGATCAACTGACATCCCGATACCCCAGGACCAGATGAAGTTGAGAGCTTTGTCAGCATATGATCAACTTTAAAGAAATGAAATCTTGACCAGAGAAATTGACAAAATCAGCTAATAAGAGAAGTAAGGCATTTAACCATTATTTGGGAAAAGAATACTCACAATAATCAATGCACATATTTTTTGAAATATATATTACTATTGTTACCATTCTCATCATATTAATTAGTTATAGGTTATTGTAAGATGGACTGACAGATTTTATTCTTTCCCACTTAGCCAGAGTATCTGGTGTTATGGCTTTAGTTAGCTGATGGGCATCCACTAGTTGCAGAGGCTACTTTAGCCCTTGAGCCACATCTTCTTTTCTTCTCTAAACAATCATTTCCATTTCTGTTCTAAATATTGGAAAAAAGAGAGTTGTTAATTCCCATGGATGTGGCATTTCTCATTTGACAAAATGATAAATGCCATATCTAGGGGGACCTGCAAAATGGAATCAGTGTAGAGATTAAAAATAAAATATATACTTTATGTAAATATTCATTCATATATAAATATATTTAAAGAGCTCCATGAGTAATGACAACTGCCATGTTTATTGTTAGAATTTGGAGTCATAAGTGATTTTTTCTTAACATGAAAAACATTCTTAGCCACTAATATATCTTGGCTTTAAAACAAAATTCTTATTGGCTCAGGTTTCAAATAAAGTTTATTAGTTAAACATTTTAAATTACTTCTTCTACACATATTAATTTTACTTTATTTTCTTAAATGAAATGAAATGTCATAGGATAATTAAGAGATTACTTCCTTTATTTCTGCTTATTTAAATAATAAAATATAAAGTTAGAAATGTCTTTCTGCTTAATAAATTCAGTAAAATTTCCTTAATATGGTCAAGATTTTATGACACTAGAAATTGACAAAGAAAAAAAGAGTCTGTACTTCATAATACATTGCTCTTGGCCTAGTAGATGTTTCATAAATATTTGTTGTATACTAAAATATTCCATTAGAAATACAACTCAAGTCTTTGAAATTTCCTTAGACTTTGTGAAGTATAAAATTACTCCTTACTGTTGATCATGACAATAAGTGTTCTGGCCTCCTTCCTTGTTACCATGTATAGGGGAGCTCCTGCTTCTGAAACATCAAAAACATTTTGATACTTTGAAGCAAGAATTTAAGTGACTATCTCTAATGTGAAAGAAATTAGTATTGTAGGTCATTTTTGCATTAAAAAGCAGGACTGGTGATGATAATAGACTGGAAAAAGATTGAATGAACCTGTCCTTGGCCTAATTTAATTGCTCCTGTGACCTCAGACAAGTAACTTTAGTTCTTGGTAATTTAACAAATTCATTATGCTTTCACAGAGTAATTTCCCCTCAAAATGATTAAGGGAACTTTGATAAAAAGTTGGCATTAGTGCACAAGCAAAAGATGACACTAACTATATTAAGAATGTAAGTGGACACTTGGAAAATGAATATTTTATGTATACTTTTATTTATAGTTTATATATTTGACAAACCCCACAAAAATGTTAAATTATAATGTATTTCTCAGGTTGGATAGAAATCTTAACAGGCCTTAAAATCCCTATTTTTGATAATCAATCCAAGTAACAGAAAACAAATAAAATTTTAAAAATACGTCAATTATGAAAGACAGTGTTATACAAAAAAAAGTGTGCCTCACTTTCAAGGAGGAGTAGAAATATAAATTCTATGACAAATACATTGAATACTTACAGTTTCACACTGAATTGTAAGGTATTTTTGAAGTGCTTAGATTTTAAATATTCACAAGCTTTCTAAATATATATAAATATATATGTAAATATAAATAAATAAATACATATGATGAAATATATATAAATATATATACATATAAATTTATAAATATATATAAAATATATAGTTATGTTACACTCTATAAGTGAAATTTATCTGTCTTGATCTGCAGAGTCTAGTGTTCAAATATAAAAATTTTGTCCAATCATTTGCAAAAACATATTCTACGAATGGCCAATTTTAGAAGTGTGTTTTTCATGACACAAATGAACAAAATGAAAGACAGTTCATTCCGTAGCTGGATAAAAGTGAATATAATTGGAATAATTTAACCTGAAAAGAATGTCAAAGGATGAAGTTCTGATTGTTTTCAAATATAAGAAAGAAGGGATTGCGAATTTGTTATCCATCAACTGGCAAAGCAGGGAAATTAAAGTATCATTTTAATAATATGATTCCTCAGAGATAACTTAAATGTTTTCATCTGAATGTTATTCAGAGAAGAATGGCTTTCTTGTATTACACTGAAAGTCTTTAATAATAAACTGAGAAATCATCTAGTTTAAATTAGAATAATATAGTTATGCTAGGGAAATAAGATTGAATCAAATGGCATTGTTGAATTCCTACCTAATTTATAAACCTAAAGTTATATTTGACTTCCATGAAACCCCCCAAATGTCAGAGATTAGTCAATATAATTTTCTACTTTTATTTCTCATTTCTACAATTATTTACCTTTTGTATTCAAATACTCAGATTACTCTTAAGTGGAAATGTTCAGGTACATTAGAAATCAAAGATATATTTTGGGGAGGCAGTTTGACACTTGTGTCATATGACCAACTCTACCTATATCATCCTTCCCCTGACAACCTCCACGGTTAGAGATGCTTCTATTGTAAAAAGACAAGAAGTTAACTGATGCTTTGGTCTCTTCTCGGTCTTTTTCTTGTGGGGTCTGTCATGAACATGCTACCCCTACTATTCAGCACCACCTACAGCTCTGGGGTGGTGGTGCTGAAAGGACAGCTCTCTGTGCTGTGGGCCATCTCAGCCAGAGCTCCAGCAAAGCTTTCTGAAAGCATCGCCCATACTTTCTTTTTTAACGCACACTCATTCACAAAAACTGAGAGAACCACCGTCATCTCTGCTTACATGGAATGTACTTAGACTGACTCTTGAGAACACCCACCACCCACCCTACCGATATTTAGTGTGTAAGATGACAGGGAGTAAGAGGAGGAGGGAAGAGCAATCGAGGTGAAGATTGTGGGGCAGGGGGAGGGGAGAAGAGTGAAGGCTAGAGAACAGTGAAACTTTCCCTCTCACCCCCCTCCTTGAAGATCTCTATTTTTTCTTGTTTTGTTTTTTTTTTTTTTTTTTTTTTCCTAGCCTATCGTTTCTTCAACACCACCAACACCCCTGCCCCAACATACGAGTTTGGGACAAGACAGAGAGATCCGGAAATGGAGGCACTTGTTGTTTTCATGATCCCTCAGATCATCAGCACGATTTATTCAATTTAAATACCCGAAATTATCCAAAATAAGGAGCCAAATATGCGTGCGTGTTTCCTACAACCACAGAGTTGCTTTGCACAGATAAAACTCAGTCCTTTACACGCGCTCGTTTACGTCCTTGAAAAAAGCAGCAAAAGACAGTTGAAGAAAGGAGTTTTCTCAATAATGCCCCTGTCCCGTTCCGCGAGTGTAAGGGTTCGGGCATCTCATAAACATTGCTGTTGAATTCTTGGCCCATCACTCCACGACATATAATACACGAAAACCTGCACATATATAGAGGAGAGAAAGAAAGAGGAGGGAAGTGTGTGTATCCTTCATTTATAACATTATATCTCCGCATTTCAGAACTCTTGATCATTCATATTTATGCAGCTGCTAAATATTTCATCAAAGGTGGAATACTAATGTAGAAGAGCTTTATTTTTAATAGGAAAGCCTTAAAATAGTCTGTTAGTAAATTGCAAGTGTCAAATGATTTCAAATGTAATCTCTTAAATTCGCCTATCCCATCCCCCTCAATAAAAAGCTTGCTGCAGATTGTAGAAGGATTTGAGTCTGCAGCTAGAGCGAGGGGGATTAGGGAGAGAGCAGTTCAAGTTAAATTGTGCTGCATATAAAAAATGGGCGGATTGGTCTCTAGATGGAGAGACTGGTACCACCTTCCTTTCTAAAATAAAATCTCTCTGGCATGAAGTCACTGCCTATTTCACATCCGGTTTACCCTGGGACGTATTACTACTGTCTTGGTAAAGAGAAATCTTTTGTTGTATATCTGCAGACCGAATATTGGGAAGAAATTTGGGTGTGAAATCTTCAACACTGAAGTACAGAAGAGTCCATGATGCTTCAGACTGTATGAGTGAGAGACAGAGCTAGGGACAACACTCAGCTCCAGTCCCTGAGCCATCCCTTACTCTCACCAGCTCCGATTTCTTGGCGATTTTCTCTGGCAGACTTTCCATCCTCCCTTCCCAATTCCCCCCTACCCCCCGCCCGTTTCTTCAGAGATCCAGTGCCTGGAGGGGGCCGGAGGTAAGTGCTGCTTCAGGACTGAGAGCAGACCTTTGAACGTGGGTTTTTCAAGCCTGAGAGATCAGGAAGCTACAGGGGGAAGAGAGAGGGAAAGGGAGAATGCGAAGAGTCCGTTTCCACAGCAGGTAGAAAAGACTGAAAAAAAAAAAGGATGAAAACCTCAGCATTCGCTGGGTCACCCCTTAATCTCCACCCGCCTTCTTCCCTGGCTTTGGACAGATTTGAATTTAGAATTTATTCTTGGAAGAGGAGGGGGAAATAAGACTTGTTTTGGTTTATTTTGCAAAGGTGGGGGTAAGAGGGATATCGTCCAAACTTGCAACGATGTGAAGCAAAACATGTTTTAGTGTGGGTTTGGGTGAAGGTACTCTTAATCTGACACCAAAATTCATCTTTCCCCTTTTCCAGTGGATACTGCCGAAATGCTCTTGCGTGTCGAAGTCTCTCTTATTTTGCATTTGATAAACTCAAGGATAATTTTTAACCGTCTTTGGATTGGTGTGTGTGTGTGTGTGTGTGTGTGTGTGTGTGTGTGTGTGTGTGTGTGTGTGTTGGGAAAGGGGAGAGGCAGGTAGTGAAGAGGGTAGCCTGGGGTTCTTTTGTACATTAGAACGTTTGCATTTGTCTTTTCATTCTGCAAGAAACTTTACTTCTTCAACAACTGTAGTATCTTCTTGGGATTGTTTTTCTATTTAAAAAACATTGGATCAAGGCAAACACCTAGAGCTCAGTGTCTAGGTAATCATTTCCGAGGTTTAAACAAAAATCAAAACAAAATGTATTTTTAAAAGTTAGTTGAGTCTAGTAAGAGAAGCTATTTTATTTTATTCAAACGTTGCTGTCTTATTAGAAGGTGCATGATATTTGTGTGACTTGAATGAAATTTCATATTAAATAGATTTTTATTTTTTCCGGGCATATTTAACTCATCTTTGTCAAAGCCAAACATAAAATCAACTCAGGGCTACTGATGACTTAGTATTTCTTATCTCCAGATCATTTTACTCAAAATATGTTATATTCTGTTGCTCACATGTCTGATCATAACTGCTTTTTTAAAATTGATTTATATAGTCCCTGAGAGCATGGACTGAATTGGTGTGGATTTATTTTAGAGGCACACTATGTTAAACTGAAGAGTACTTAATTTATAAGATACTTTAATGTATTGTAATTCATTAATATCCTCAACTACTAAAATATGCACATTTGCATTTACATTTCTGAATGTTCTAATTAAAATCCATTCAAAATATAGAAATCTGCTCAATACTAAGATATTGCATTGGCTTTTGAAAACTGAAGCTGTGAATAGATTCAAAGTTTACATTACTGAAACCTCCCAAGCATTTCTCCCTCTAACAATCTAAATTCACATCAAACCCCAGCAATTAGCAATAGTTGCATTTTATCTAAAAGAGAAATATTCTTAAAAAAATCATAAAAATCCACTGTAATGCTAGCTCACACCTGAAAATTCCCTGTTTATAAGAAAATACTTCTGAGCAGGCAGTAAAGCAAAACTAAAAAAATGAAGCTATGAAGAGTTTGTGTGTTTGCATGTATATGTAATCAGCACATGGTTTGTTTATAAAGTATGTCCTTTAGCCTCATGAAAGTGTTAGTGTGCATACTGAATAGGAAGTCAAGAAGGGAAAATGTCAAGCATTATTCTTATGTACAGCCAAGTAGGTTTCATAAGATAAAGGAAGATAATAATAGTAAGCTCTGAGATAAAGGTAGATCCTGAAGAGAAAGGTGAAATATAGCCTTAAAAAAAGATCTTTTGGCTTCCACTATAATATACTCTCCAGGAGATGACAAATAGTTTATAAAGCTATTGGACAATGAATTTTTGGAAACAGAATTTTTGAGATGAATAAGTTTTTAGATTATAAATAAACAAGTTGGGAGAGGATGATTTTCTTCATATTGGAAAGGTCGAAAAGTCAGCTCCCAAGATAGTTCTCAAGTTGAGGAAGTCCCATCAGAAAGAGTTTAAATGCTTATACTTTCCCAAGAAAAGTAAAGATGTAGATTTATTTCTCAATGGAGAAATGAAATGGGGAGTAGAAAATGGATGAGGCCATGTTTGTATTGTTCCAATGAGGTGTCATATCACTGTGAGGTCATTTCCTGACATGAAAGCATTCATCTAAATGGCCTCAGCCTTACTGGCCATAACTCCACTTTCCCTGAAAGGGATGTTGATGTCTACTTGTTTTACTTTTAACTAGGAAAATCCAAGATGAAGAGAAGACTTGGTCTTTCTAAATATTTTTGGGCCTGGACACTCCTTCTGAATGCCCTGTCTGGAAAAAGGTGGGAGATTTTATTTTAAAACTGCATGAATATTTCTATAACTTTTAATTTATTCAAACAGGGAGAAGTAAATTGTGCCTGAATGGAAGAACTACTAAGGGAATTCAGGAAAGTTAATTGGAGTCAAATCCCAGCTAAGTCTAAAGAAAAGTAGCCTGAAAGAATAATGCCACTTCTTACCATGACATGCTAATTAGATTATGCCTAACAGCCTTCAACAAAGAATATGGGAATCTAGCATTACATTTTAAAATTGAACTTTTCACTGGCAAATAGGATCTGCTTATAAAATGGTATTTCCTAATTTACACAGAACCAAAAAAAAACATCCTAAACTCATGTATATCTACTACGTTCCGTCAAATAATCTATCTATATATTAAAATTAGTTGTACACAATGTATCCTAAAGTAATAGTTCAAGTTTGTACTCCTGAGTTTCTAAAAAAATGACTCTGTAGTCTATATATTAATGTTATACTTTGGTTGGCTAAGTATATTTAGAGTGATTTATTATTATTATTATCATTTATACATTTTTAAACATCAATAAAATATGACCTCTGAATTAATGAGTGATGAATATGGGATATAGTTGGTTGGAAGAAAAATATTAATAAAATGTTTCTATTCAAAACAAAAATAAAATCCATAAATAATCAAATCTAGACTTTTAATAACATCGACATATTTCTGGTGGCACTTCATGAAGAATATACTTTTAAACTACTTTTTATTTAAAAATCAATCAGGCATACTTAACTCACCATTCCTATTTACAATTACAGATTAGGTATAACATAGAATCCAAAGTATTTTACAAAAGATAAAAACATAAAAATGTCCCTTCAAATTGTTCTATGATTTGAGGGAAAAAATACAATTTTCAAACTCATGTTCTTCATAGAAGAATTTAAAAAGATTACTAAATATTTCATCTTTCTATCATGCTGTCATTCATGGTGAAGGATATTTAAATGATAAGTTGGGATATGATTTACAATAAGATATAACTAATTGAAAAATTTAAATATATTTCATTTCTTTTTGAAAAATTATGTGGTGTCACTATTGTAATGACCTGTAGATGGAGTTAGTGTACAGTGTTTTATTATATGGTTTAGCATGAAACCACAGTCACATACAGTAACTGACATTTCTTTACAAAAATATACACTTTTAGGTAAAACTAAATAAATGGTTTTGCTCTTTATCATTGTTCTGTGTTCTGGACAGTTGTTTCAGTATTGTAGTGAACATAGGAGTGATAGGGATGGACAGTGAAATTAATAAATTATTTTGGAAAAAAAAGCTTTCTATTTCTACTAGGCTATCAGAGCTGGTCCTCTTAACTCAAAAGCTAGCAAGTCTGGTATTGATACTGATATCCTACTATGCTGGACAAAGCATATTAGGATGAAAATAGTATGTCCTTGTAATCCATGCAAGTTATAGTAATATAGTTTATATTTGGAGACTGCTATAAAACTACAGAAAAATGCAGGTACTGGTAAATAGATGTGTCCCAAAGATGACATTTATTTCAGAATTGTGTTTTGCCTTACTTTCTAAACTCAGGGTCTTCCCATCTTCTTTTCTATCCACTTAATTTTTCATTTTCATTCATATTTTTCTCACATTCTAAGGTGCACTGTCATTTTACTTTCTGTTTTCTTCTTCTGACCTTCTAATAACCTTGGAAAGATGAATGCATAGCATTTGCTTTAGTGACTTTGAATTTTATAAGGAATTTCATCAGGGAACCACTTCAGCATTTCTGCCATCATCAAGTCGAGGTTAGGAAAATTCAGGAATCCTTGTAAAAGTTGTTTAGAAAGTTTAAAACAAATATTTGGAGTTTAAACAAAATGTAAAATTAAACAATATGTATTTTTAATTTTAGGGAAATAGCTGTTGGAAATAATTTGGTTATGGAAACATTTAATATATATGAAATTATTGAAAGTTTTTATTTTTAATTTGGAACAAATGGAGATGATACTTTATAAGTTCGACTTTGCACTAATAAAGAATTAAATTCCTATTTATCAGTGTCTTCTTCTGAAATGACACTTTGATGACTTTATTATAATCCATCTAAAAAATCTCTGAATATGTAGTTTTACTGATTTTTTTCTTAGAATCCTTTAAAAGCAATGGAAGCACAGAAAAGTAAGGCCCAGTATTTTCTAAGAAGATCATATCAATGAACTATTATTAACATTTTCATTAAATTGCTGGGTTTATTGTTGTTGAAACTAGTTATAATGAAGAGGTAATTCTACTTCTTAGTGGTGTTTAAATTTCAAAGAAGATGAAAATTCCTTTGCAATATATTATTTTTAAATGATATTTATCAATATGTCTGATAGAATTAATAAATAATTTAGATGATTAGTTTAAAGAAATGGTTTTGTCAGAATTCAGAAATCAAAGAAGTTGAGGTTCAAAATATTGTGATAATATTAACCTGAGGAGTAACATGTGTGCAACCAGTAGATTCTGATTATACACACTATCCAAATATAATGCAATAGAAGGATAATGGGAAGGAAGGAGAGTCTTGGTTAAGCTAACAATTGATTATAATACATCAAGAAATTTATCTCCATTTGACTCAGTTTCCTTATCTATAAAAGTGTGGTGGTTCTGCTAAATGACCTCTAAGGAACATTCTCATTCTGTGATAAAACTAAAGTAAAAAGAAAAAAAAAGAAAGAGATCACCAAATAGTCAGGGAAACTGGCATAATCCTTGCAATAATACTGAAATTATGATGGACCCTTTAAATGACATTATTTTCTTTTGCATAAATACAAGATTTGACTTTAGCCTTCATGGAAGTAATTTTTAAAAAAAGTAGCAAATAAGGCAAAAATTAAAATTTGGATATATGTGGATCTAGCATGGGATTCAGTAGAAAAAATGAGTTAATTGATTTAGAGACTGCTTGATTTAAAATAATGCCTGAATATTTCATTGGGGAGAATTTGTATATGTCATTATTTTGTGTTTGCAGCTTTGGGCAAACTTCACTACAAGATGAAATTAAAGACAACACCACTGTATTTACAAGGATTTTGGATCGACTCCTAGATGGATATGATAACCGCCTGAGACCAGGACTGGGAGGTTTGTAATATTATTGTATGATTGTTCCATAAATTATTATTAAATCTTTAATTTAAATAATATATCTCTATAGATTTTTAAATAATAAAAAGTTCCATTTATTTTGATAAACCATTTTTAAAATTTTCCCAAACAATGTAATGTGAGATGTATTTTGTGATGGATCTACGGATAAAAATATTTCCTTACAATGTAAGAAAACACAAAATATTAAATAACTTTAACCACATGTGGAAAGCATTTTCTTTTTCTTTTTTAGGGACATGGCTTCCCTTATTTGGGGAAGGATAAAGTTAAAATCAAGTTCATATCATTCTGGATAAGACTCTAATTAAGGCTATCAGTACTTTATTAGGCATTGCTATGGTAATATTGAATTTGAGCAAAACATATGTAAGTCTGTATATTCACAGGTGTGTTTTGAAATTACTTATATTGATCTCTTGTTTAGTACTTCATAATATATTTTCTAAAAGAGAATAGAACAGTGAAAACAGTCTTTGCAAAAAATCAAATGTTTTCCTTTTAATCCCTTTGGAAATGTTAGAATATATTTAGATTTTCCTTTTCTTGGTAGGTATATGGTGGGATAATTGAATTGGTTATGTTCATTTTGGGAATGAGGATGGATTTGGAGTCAGAGACCCTTAGGTCAAATCTCAATCCTGACACTTCTCATCTGTTTGACCTTGAGCAAGTCAGTTACTCTCTCTTTGATTGTTTTCTCATTTTATAATGGATTAATTGGGTTAAATGTATTCTGAAGTGCATTGTAGCTTGAACGTTACATTCCTATTATGAAAATCATTCCACAAATTATGAAAAAATTCACATGATTTATAATAATTTCATATTTAAGTCAAAAGAAAAGATTACCCAAAAGGCAAAATAGCTTGGTTTATGCAAATAAACTGTTCAAAGCCAGCATTGTGTAGGTCTAGTAGTATATATTGAGCTAAATAGCCCTTGGGTATAGGCCTAGCGATCATATAATCGTTATTTGAAGAAAAGCCTAGGTAAAAAATATGGGATGGCTTATTAACAAAATTCAGACCACCAGCTGATACATTTCTTTAAATAAAACAATTCACAAAGATAATTCATTAAAGCATAGAAAGTTTGGCTTCTGGATAAATGGAGGATTTTTTTTAAAGATATTGATTAGGAATACTTCAAATATTGATAGATATGTTCCTTACAAAAGAAGACATTATTACATTCAGGATTCAAATATATGATCCAAGTTCTTACCTTATTCTATGAAATAACAAACACTGTTATTGTTATTGAATACTGAGGGAAAGATGACAAAACAGATGGCTCAGTTCTCCTTTGTTTCATATGTATAAGGATATGATTTTGATTTTATTGCTGAACTTGTTCTAGTCACCTGAAGTTTCCTTCTCTTTTGGAGGAGGTGAGTCACTTGAGAGTATTAAGGGACTGTTTTGATGGCTGCCAACTGCCATTATGATTTCAGAAGGCCTAAGGGGACTACCTTGTCAAAAGCATAAGTCAAGAATATGTCAAATATCTCATTAGTTTTCTTTTCCTATCAAATTCAAATATTCCTTCTCCTCTTCTCTGAAATACACCTTTCACATTTTAATTGTTACACTTCTTTTAGATTTTATGTGAGTATAATTCTTCAATTTGTGGTAGAAATAATTGCCAAATAAAATATGAATCCACATAAAAAAGAATGAGGGAAAAGAGTTTCCCTCTCTCTCTCTCTTTCTATATATACATATATATGTGTGTGTGTATACATATATATCTATGTCAAATTTTTGTATGATTCCTTGTAAACATTTGGATTGGTTCAAAAATAAATATTCATTTGGTTTTCATTAATATATCTTTCAATGAACATATACTGTACAATCAGCTCTTATAATGCACAAGTCAAGGATTGCAGATAGGACAAAGTGTAGTTATAAGAATAAGTAATCAATATGCCACCTTAATATATAAAGCACATATATTTTTAAACATACTGATAAGTCACTGAGATTCCTTTATTGATCTCCTTTTCTAATATAAAATCCATTCTTAACCTATCCTCAAAATTTGAAATGCATAAAGAATTTAAATCAGTGGAAGTTATCCTGACCCTTGAAAATAAAGTAATTCCTTCCTAGGATTTTTACAAATTATTCCCTTTATATAATTTTTAGATTTATGTATATTTTCCCCAAAAATTTTTAAATATAGAATACTTTCTTTAAAATAAAACAAAACGAGTGTTTAGAAGTTTTTGTTTCCTGAAACCCTGAATAACTGATAAATTTTGAAAATCATAAATTATCAATATAGCTATGATGTACACTTTATTTTTTGCAAAAGTGACCATATTATCATTAAATTACCAAAATAATGAATACTGTTATTAATTTATAAATATCATGTTTTTAAGTTTCCTTTAACAAAAATATATTACATTAGCAGATGCTGTTATAAACTATTAGATGCACACTTTTCCATGGAAGGAACCTGATTTGGAAGCTGTATAGGTAAAAGAATGATCTAGATAATTTATTTTCAATATATACAGAAAATAGGAGATACTTCCAAAAAATGACTTCATTATGCCTAACCCAAGAGGGGCCATATATTTTAGCTAAACATTTTAAACAGGGTAAAGAAAATTGGGACAGAATCTCAAAAAGATGAAGGAATAATTTATCAAATACAGACAAATCATCTAAACCACTGTTTTTCTTTTATGGATAATATAGGTGGAAGATGGTGAAAAGAAAAGGCCTTGATAAAAAATAACAATTGACCCTTTCTTCTTTTACTTGAAAAGCCTTATTTTAGGGAAAGCATTGTAAATGGATATTTGTGAGAAAACTCAGCAAAAAGTAGAATTCAAATTCTTAATTCACCTAAAATATGCCACACAAGGGAGTGATTGCTTTAACATGAACATATTTGAGTTATAGAAATAGTTTTAGTATTGACTGACATAATTTTATGTTTCAAACAATGTTTACCATAAATGATATTTGTGTTCGGGACATAATGAGATATTCATTACACACAAACACACACAGACAGACACACACACAGTCACACACACACACACACACACATATAGATATAGATATTTAAAACCATTAGTTTCTGAAAAGATATAATTTTTGAAAATTCCCTACATTAATAATCTCATACCTTGAAACAGAAAACTTAGATATTTAATTCTATGTTATCATTACCACTTAAAAGATATTATTGATTTCATTCATTTAAGAATTATCTTCACTGGCAAATTACCATCTCACTCTGCCTTAGTAGGAGTCATAGCATGATAGATCTCAAAGGCCGTTTAGCCCAAACTCCTTATTTTGTATATGATTAGACTGAAGGACAAGGAGGTTAAGTTATGCCCATGAAGTGTCAGATACAAGCTTGCAGCACAGTTTTCACTATTCCAGAAGTACTGTATCACACTAATTTCTTTGCAATAACCAAAGACATATTACTTGAAGGCCATATATTGGGGATGAGGTTCTCAGTGAGAAACTAACTAGATTAGTCTTCAGGTAAGAGATAAGCATTTGTCATACTTATAGCCAAAGCCTTTCTAGCTTTGATGGAACATGGCTAGAACTTTTATTATATTGGCATAATCTTGGGGAACATAGTGGCAGATCCATATAAGATAAAGAACCATAAAGAGTCACTGAAAATGTTTTATCACCATGGCACTTAAAATTTATTTAATACTTTTATTATATATGGTACACTTAATCATATATTTATTTTGATTTTTAGTGAAACAGGTGAGGCAATTCATTTGATAATATTATAAAATTAATTTCAATAAACCCAGAGCAAAGAATACTCACCAAAAAATAAAAGTTATATGGAGTAAGATTTGTCATAATAAATTTATGAATTAAGGAAAGCGGAGTGTTTGGGTTGCTAACTGTGCTAGCTTCTATTGTAGAATTATAGATATTATATATCTCATCTACAGATATACCTTAGTATATATATGTATACGTAAACAAAAAATGTAAACATATACTTTAATATGTTTCTTTACTTGATCTTCACAACCTGTGTGGTGAATAGTGCTGTTGTTTCCATTTTACTATTGAGGAAACTAAAACTGAGGGTTTAAGTGCCTTGATCAAGGTCATAAGGATAGTAATTCCAAGTCAATTACAAGCATTTAATAACAATAATAATAATAACAGCAGATTAAGTGGAGATAATAGAAGAGAAAAAATACTAACATTAAAGAGAATCAGGAAAGGCTCCCTGCATAAGGTAAAATTTTGGCTGAGAGGTTAAAGAAACAAACGCATTTGGGAGATGGAGAAATAGAGAAAGAATTCCAGACATAGGAGAAAGCCACTGAAAATGACTGAAAGCTGGGAGATAGAGTGCTGTGTGTAAGTAAGGAGAAGCAAAGATACCAGTGTCATTAGATCATTCAGCATTATCTATGTGTGTTCCTTCTCTCTGATAGAATCTACATTTCTTGAAGGCAAGGACTGTTTTAATTTTGAATTTGATAACAGCACCATGAGCATAATGTTCCATGAGCATAATGATTACTTAAAAATTTATATTTAATTTAATTTGATATTATACTTAAGCTAGTTTTCTGGACATTTAAATCCAGAGTTTTAAAGGGGAGGGACTATTTACTTACTCAATTGTGGCACAGGTAGGATTTGAATTCAAGTTTCCTATACCTAGTGCTAAATGTGACAAAATTTCCTCTCTTAATACTTTAAAACCTAAAGAGATGTGTAATCAGCTATTATTATTAAAAAAACAAGAGCTTCTGGTAAAGATTCAAGGAAGAGAAAATATAGAATTCAAATTGTTATTAATAGGTACATTCATCAATATCTGCCTTCACAAGCTGTCCCAGTCCTGAGTATAGAGAACATTATCCATCAGCTTTATTCCTTAGTTCTATTAAAAAGAAACTTATAGAATATCACCTATATTGGACAAAATTAATAAAAGAAGATTTGCAAAAGTTGCAACTCTGATTTTCAAAAACTTAACTTAGAGTTATGTTGGGGAAGAATATAAAACATGGGATACTTTATTTTGGCTTTATCAGCATTATTCTTTGTATAGCCTTTGAAAACTAGCTTCTTCTTTTAAAAAAGAATTAGAGATTTTTAGAAGTTTAATTCCTTTTATTCAAGAGAAAAAATAAGAACAAAATATTGACTACTTGTGTCAATATTTGGTTACAAAAGGAGAAGCAGAGGCAAACATTTAGTTTGCAAAGAAACAAGCAACTATTAAAAACTTGCAAATATAAATGAAAATTAAATGTCATTTTTCTATGGCAGTGTCATTGTTTAATTTGTCCCTACTCATATGTTTTATATTAGGGGATCAATAAACACTTAACCTACAAATGACATTGAGACTGAAACACCATGTGTGCCCCTTATTTAGAACATAGTCAATGTAGCAAGCAATTATGGAAGGGGGAGGAAATAATAAGAAGTAAAGAATAAGAAGATATGAGAAAGATAAGAAAGAATAGGAAAACAAAAAGGAAATGAGAAAAAAGAAAAGAGAATGGAAAGCAAAGAAGATTTAAAAAATGGAGAAGAAGGTAATGGAGAAAGGAAAAGAATAAAGTGGACCTGAAGAGATGAAATAATGAGAAGAGGAGTAATCAGTGAGAAATGTCAGAAGCATAGAAAGTTTGGTTGGAAGGAACCTTAAGAGCCAATGAATAAGAATTATATTTAGACAAGCATCTTTTAGATATATTCAATAAGCTATCATACAGTCTTTGCTTGAAATCTTTTTAGCAGACAGTAGAACCCACAACTTCCTATTATAGCATGTTCTAGTTTTTTGCATTTAGGATATATTTTTGTTTATGAAACATCTATGCTATAGGTTACTTTCTACCACTTAAAGTTACAAATCACTTCTCTTATTTCTCTTCATTGGTTGTGTTACCATAATATTTAGAGTAATGATTTGGAATCTAATCCTTCCTATATCATGGAGAACTGAGGGGGAAAAGATTTTAGGGCAATTGATGAGGAACTGCAGTTCCTTCAGGGACTTACTATGAATTCAGTTCTAATACATTCTGTGATTGAATGAAAAGGTCTTAGCTGAAAGGAAGTACTTTTGCTTATCATGGGACTGGAAGTGTTTATCTTTTGCATCCCTGCATTAGAGGCAATAGATTTTTCTACTTAAGTAAAAAAAGTGCAGTGTGACTTGAATGTGGCTTCTATAACCAAGGATGACAAGTTTTTACTTATATCCTGTATATATTTAGAATCTGTAGAGGAAATAAGAATCCTTAAATAATAGGGTCTTTGTGTATGAATTGAATATTCTGAATAGTAACTCAAAACTCTGTTTTTCATTTGAATATTTATTACTAAATATATTTTGACAGTATCCAAGTCTCCTCCTTTGCCTTATAAGCACTATTCAAGGATTAATTGCTTGGGGTGTCTCAAAGTTATCATCTAGTAAATCAATTATTAACAATATTTTGTAGAAGCAGGAGATGAAGGATATTGAGTTGAATTTGTTCTTAAATCGAGATATACTCAGATTAAAAAAAATTCCAGTAAGATCTTGGTTTATTATTTACTTCTATTTCCAAATTCCAGTCCCATATTTATTAGGATTATCTTTGAAAAAGCAAAAAAGGAAAAGATGAGTTTAAATAAATTGGAATTTATTGTGGTCTTAAAGAAAAGATAATTTTTTTAAAAATTTGAAAATGACTCGTGAGACTGCTGATCTTGCAAACTTCTTTAAATATATTATGAACTTTCTATTTCATGGAATTGTAGTAGAACATAGAAAAATATAAAATTTACCAGTTCTAACTCATTGTCTCAGGTATGAGGCACATGACTGATGAGTGGAAACCAATTCTATCCTATCTGCTTATTATAATTTTTCCTCCAACATACTTTAAAAGGTAACATGTAACTTCAGTTCAAATACCACCAGTTATGCAAAACTTTCTACCTCAAAATGTGATCCATTCAATTTTTGTATAGTTCTAAGGAATTCTCTAGTCCATTAAGAAAACCTCCTGCCCTTAACATTTAAAATATTTTAACTCTATTTTAAGCCATCTGTCTGACCAATTTCAAGAGCTTCCAAGATAAGGCAGAGCCATTGATACAATGCTAGAAAAGTTAAAAAAAATTAGGGCTTGTGCAATGGGAAACAGCTGCTATGAATATTATTCATTGTCACTCATTTGACCTTTTCACATGGGATCAGTTTTCCATAACCATTTCATATATTCATTTCCCGTTGCAGGAGCAACTAAACCAAACAACTTACCTTTATGAAGAATTGCCACACACTGATTATGCTTGCAAGTCAAGTTCTAAACTTGATCTATTAGCCTTGAAAAAATAAGGGATGACAATGACATAATTTTATACCTTCTTTCATGTAATTTCTATGTTATTTCCAAGGAACTGTTATTAATTGGAGTCTCAATGACCTCTGTTTCCTCACAGTAGACTGTGGCTTTTAATGTCTCCCCTTTCCTTTTTCTGAATCCTCCCCCATAGACTTAGGCCAAAGTATCTACTTATTAAAATGAACTATGGGACCATGTCATCCTTAGTGAGGCATTAAAAAGAATATGCCCATTGGGGGAAAAGCAGCAAAAAGTAAAAGGTAGAAGATTTTCATTTGTTTGAATCAAGATCTTGATATATATACATATATATATATCCAAGACAAACAAAGCTGTTTTCTTCTAATTATCCCCATCCTTTTCTTCATCTACTCCTATCTTCTCTGATATTTCTACCCAGGATTTCAAACTCCAGAATTTGCCACTCATTTGATTTCCTCAAAAGAGTTCATTCAAAGCATGAAATAATATGAAATTGATTTATATTTTGATTAAAATTCATTCACCCCAATGTTTTAACTCTTTATTTCTAAATGTAAATTATTAGCTTTAATTAAATGATAAGGAAAGAAAAAATTAATTTGATGACATTCACTCTTAAATTCTGTCACTAAGTCTCAATGCCTTCCTAATTTTAGATTACTTATAATGAGCTAAGTTACAAGGGGCAATGGTATAGGTTCTCATCTGTGCCCCTTTCCTCCTTCCTTTCTAAAATCAAACACATCCACTTTAAGACTCATGCCAATTTAAGACTCCTATTTTTAGGAGAGAGATGCTGTAACTACTATCTCTAGCCTAGGGGTTATTATATCCTCTATTCCCCACAGATAATTTCCAGACCCATATTATATTTTATACACAAATGTACACACATATGTATGTTTGTGTTATACACACATACTCACTTTTACATATACTATTAGGCTATGGTATATTATACACATTTTATAGCAGATATGTGTCCAGAAAGACATAAACTCCATCATCTTTAGCCATATATGTGATTTTATTCATATTAGGATCTCCCAGTACAAATGTAACAGTTCACATTCTATTTATATATGGAACTCCTGAAAAAGAAAATTTCCTAGACCAATGAAAATCAGTGCTTTCCCTAATATCTGTATCTATATCTATATCTATATCTATATTACATTTTTTTGAAAATTTTGACTTCCAAATTTGCTCCCTCTCTCCTCCATTCTCATACTCATTGAAAAGATTATTATACCTCTTGAGAAGGAAAGCTATCTAATACCCATATTATCCATATTTTCTTACAAAGATTTCTTGCTCAGGTACACACAAACAATAAGCATGTCAGACAAAGGACTCAAAAATAAGTTTTCCTGAGTTTGAGGCCAAATTTCTGTTACTTAATCTTTTATGCTATAGTATATCGACACACAGAGAGACTAACTCAATGGGATATACTTCTAATAGTATATTGAGATTCATCCAGATATTGGAAAATTGAAAAAAAATTAAAGTTGTCATCAAAATATTGACAAATAATCTTTGTCCATTCAGTTAACTTTAAGTTCAACTATAGAATTTTTTTACCTATTCACTGCAACTTGTCCCTAAAAACAGACTTTGGATTTTTAAATACAATTTAGGTAAAATATACTTTCAATATTCCCTTACCAACTATCTAGGAACACCATCTGTAAATAAAATAAATTTTATTTAATCCAAACTGTTCTTGATGGTGTCATCCTGACTTTTTTGGTTAGCATTTTTTTCATGTAAATATGTAACTCAGAACAGTAGCTTCCTTGCTTTTTTTGAGCAATAATTTTGATGGAGGTTAATAAATATCAGGTCCACAAACTTTGGGGGAATGAACTGTTAATGAAACTATTTACTTCCCAAATAAACTTTGGGGCCACCATGAAGTGCAGACCTCAAACTTACAGATAAAGAAAATGAAAATAGTAGCAATAGACCATTCTAATGCATCTACCTCAAGTTGCCTGGTATATGCAGCTATATAGATAGAGATCAATAAACCAACTCTGTCCATAAAAAATACATGTGAATCAATCTTTTTTCCAAGTGAGTGAATTCTACAAAAATAGAAGCTGGCAAAGATTATCATCATCTACAGTCTATAAGCATACTTCATCCCAACTGATACTTATACTATTGAGAATAGTACTAACTTTCAGACTTAGAAACAAAGTAAAGCTGGATCAAATAGTCAAATGGTGCCTGTAATAATGTAAAATCATTCTTCTTATAGTAATGTCAGCACACATATGGTGCTTTGATGTTTGTTTATCTAGAAAAATAATGAAGACATTAATCATTTCCAATACTTTCTAATTAAGAATTCTAACTATTAGATGACTAAATTTTTTAAATGGCTAATATTTTAAAGTCTGTTGTTATTGTATGTACCATCAGAGATTAATACTTTCACAACAACTAAAAGTGCATTTCCATTATGTTAAGACATGATGTATGATGCTTTTGCTACTCAAACCATTGTTTTTATAGGAGACAGTAAAAAATATTTGTTCTTCAAGGTAGATTTAAAGACTGAATTTCTCTTGAAATTTTTCTAGTACAGCCTATGTTTTGGGGTAAGTCTACTGTGGTTTTAGGAAAAAATATCTTTCAACTAACCAAAATTCTAGGATAATACTGGCTTTAGATAGGGAGAGTGCTAAAACCAGGACACATCTTAGATGGTTAGAAATAGTGAATGTGACCACAATTCTGACTTCCAAATCACTATTATCTTTAAGAAAGAGGAGACAGTATATCCTGTTCAAGTAAAAATCTCATTTTCTTTTGCTGCTCCATGTTTATGTTCTTCAGAAGTGACTCTGAGACAGATATTGTACAAGGGATATTTGAATCTTCTTGAAGCTAATTATATTAGAGAGTTTGTAAGAAGTTACAAATATACTGTATGGAATACCTATTGAGTTATTTCTAATGAGTTATTTCCAAAATCAGACTCTTTTAGCCATTAACAATTTTTATATCCTTTCAGGTATCTATGGCATATAGCCTTGAAGTTATCATTGATTGTTTTTAAAAAGAATTTACATATATTTTTATTTCTTATTGTTGTTACTTTCCAAAGGCCTCTATACCTCTCCCATAGAGTCTTTCCATGTAAGAAAGAATACTTATGCAAAATAAATCAATATAGTGTCTATATCTGACAACACATTTCTTGTTCTGCTCCTAGAATCTATTCCTTTTTCTTTGAAATCAAGTCAATCGACAACTCTTTGATTCTATTATCACAAAATATTTCCAATCTACTCTCTTTGGCCCACTCACACAGACATCAGCCTAAATCGCACCCTAATCACCTCTTTTTTATATGCTTTTTATAACCTTATATTTGTTGTCCCTGACAGTTTCCATTTACAATCTAAAACATTCCTTTCCCAAAATATCATTCTAAACTACATCTTAGGACCATATCCTCTCTTGCTTACTGGCTCATTGAATCTTAACTGCATTTAGGCTACAATACACAATACTTATTGTGGCATTTAAAATTCTGAAATGAGTCTTACCTATCTTTCCATCTTAACTGCATACAACTTTCCTTCAGAGACTTTGTAAGACAACCAAACAGAAATGTCTAACATTCCCTGAGTTAAATATTTTCTTGCCTCTATGCATGTGCACAATTAAAAGCCTGCATCAGATTCCTCCACCACTGTCTTTCAGAATCCCCTTTTTTTTCCTGCAAGTCATCAGGTAGCACTTTCTTAATTAAGTTTTCTATAATCTCTCCAATTGTTTTTGTTTTCTTCCCCTCAAAATTTTCTAGGCTTTGTACTAATTTGTACTCATTATACTCAGAAGTTTTGAGAGAAGTGACTGATTTATTTTTGTCTGTAAATCCTCAGTGCCCACAGTAGTGGCTTATACACTGATATTAAATAAATATTTCTGGAATTGCATCAAATTTAACTTAATTACATGATTCCATTAGGGAATTTTCCCCATAAGTTTGCCAGGCAAGATTTAGAAAAAGATAAAGAATAATGATAGCAATTATATATGTAATATATTGCCATTTTATATATTAGGATATTCTATTTTAAATGACCAGTTAAATACAATGATAATTTTAATATTAGCATTCCATTTTTTCCATTCTATTTCAAATGTATGGTTATTTTAGCAACCTAACCTATCAAATTGTTTTCTCTTATAACAAAAGCATGAATATTTTGTAATCTATTACAAAATTCACACAAGCACAGGCAGATCATTTTCATGTACTTTGACATTTTTTTCTTTCATATAAACAATGCTATTCCATTTTCTATGCTGCTACTCTATTTCTTAGGAAACATCACTTTTTATGTTAAGAAGTGTCACAACATTGCAATAAAGTTTGGTTTATTTGTTGACATATATGTCACCAAAGCCCAATAAAATAAAATAAAGTAGAAGTTGAAATGTTTTCTATTAAATGAACAGTCTGTATGCCATAATGTGTATCTTTTAACAACTTTGAATATTTCAGTAGAAGTTAAGGTAGATTTTCTCAAGGAATAATTTGGATCATTTAGATACAACTAAGGACATAAAAATGAGCATTGATAAATTGCAACATTGGGTTAAAGAGAATAAAGTTCCAAGATATTAGAATGTGTCTCTAGAGCATTAGTCAAAGAATGTGAGAATTAATATTTTAGAAGTCTAATATTGAGTTATATACATCTTCAACAGAAAGAATCATCAAAGCAGAAATGAACACATTACAATTATACTGATTAAGAATAGCCCAAGTTAAAAAATGTAAAAATGCTTTTTCCTCTTTGTCTTGAAGAGATGAGGTACCAAGAGTATGGAACCCTCCATGTATTTATCCAGCTTAGATGATACCTTGGCTTTTTTTCCTGAACTTTTTATTTCCTCTCTTTTTTAATTCTTTATCACTAGGGATGATTCTTTGGGGAGGGATAAATTCAGAAATGAAATTGATAACCAGTTGGTAGCAATAAAAATTGAAAACAATAAAAAATGCAGGCATAGTATGATTTATTTTGACTATAACATAAAGAAGTTTTTATCATTAGTAAAATATATGTTTCCATTAATAAATGGTTGATTATACAGTACTGGAAATCAATGAAGTCCTCACCAATAATCTCTATGCATTTAGCAAAAGATTATACTGTCTCTCAAAGTGGCATATTTCAACTTTCTTCCCTTCTGAAAATATTAACTGTGAAATTTCATGTGTAAGCAGTAAATTATCTAGACTACATTGCAGACCAATTTTAGAAATAGCTAATCAAAGCCAATAAATTTCCCATTTGAGTGTGAACTTGTGGTGGGAGATCTAATGAGAATTGTTGATAGACACTCACTGTCCCAATTTCCTGCTTCACCAGAGCGTGTAACTGAAGTGAAGACTGATATCTTCGTCACTAGCTTCGGACCCGTTTCAGACCATGATATGGTGAGTGACACTGCAGCTCTGCATGTATTGATATGGCTTCTTTTTTGAAATTTCTTTACATATTGGGGCAAGGGGGTGGGGGGAACTTAGAATACGAGGACCAGTATAAGCAACTATTGATCCAAGTAACTATTTTTAAACTTTTTTTACTCCCCCAAAATGTTGGACTGTATGTATTTTGATTTCTAGCAATGACTGTATTCAAGGATATTATAATTATTGGCCTCTGTGATTTTAATAATGGATTAAGGACATATATGTTGTACTGTGTCATACTCAAGAATGCCAACCACTTAATCCTTGAGAATATTACAGAGCTCATTTCCAAATTACAACTTGGTCCTGTTCAATGGATTGCCAGTCAATGAATAAGTTATTAACTAGTTTTGGTAAAGAAGACCATGTTGATTCAAGGATGATGAATTCTGATGCCTCTAGATTAGAGCCTGGTATCTGATAGTAATCAGAAGTAATCAAAAGTCAATCTGATAGTAATGTTAGTAAACTGATAAAATGATAGTAAAGCTGTGGACAGAAAAAAAATGTTACCAATAAAAATTGGATAAAAGAGAAAGTAGGAATCAGTATAAGGATTTGTACCAAGGGAAAACTCATGATTCAACTATGACAGAGACTATTTAGAATAAATTCATGAATGAGAAGAAAATTGAGACATATATGCTTTTTGCACCCCCCCCTTTAGGCTAATTATATATGCTCTTCATTCAAGTAGAAGCTGGAATTACTTGTTAAGCAAAGTATATATAGCTAAACACATACAAAAGAACCTTGAAAACTTGTTTGTAGAATTTTACTTAGAAAGAACTTTTCTACACAAGACCCAAAGAACACTTATCTTCTTTTAGGGCAAAATTGTCTTTAATTATTCATGAATCTTTGGAATCAAAGTGTATGCAAAATTGAGAGAATGAAAAAGACACTCATATATTAGCAAGCTAAGTTAAATCAGGTCCAGTTTTCAATTGTCAATAGACATATTACTCTCACAATCTGGGATTAGAGCATACACATAAATTTCTTGATTTGGCAATAAAATTCATTATAAGAAGAAGGCCAGGGATAAATCAGATTCCTATAGGGTCCCTGAAAGCACCTAATGAGATCAATTCTTAACCCAGATCTCTGATCTAAATCTAAAATCTGGTTTCTAAAATGTCTATTTATTAGTATCTTAACACAGTACATACAATATTTCCAGCAAATGCCTTAGCACTAGATGACTAATAGAAATTGGGAGAAATGTTATGGTCTTTACCTAATAATACATGTATTGATAAGTCTAATTAACATTTTAGAAAAGTTACTTTTTTGTAGAGAAATGCTAATAAAAGTAATTTTGAGGTACTACCTTACACCTAGCAGATTGGCCAATATTACAGTAAAGGAAAATAATAAATGTTGGAGGGGATGTGGCAAAATTGGGACACTAATGCATTGCTGGTGGAACTGTGAATTAATCCAACCATTCTGGAAGGAAATTTGAAATTATGCCTCAAGGGCTTTCTTTAAAAGACTGTTTGCCCCTTGATCCATCCATACCTCTGCTAAACTTGTTCTCCAAAAAGATAAGAAAAAATAGTTGTACAAAAATATTTGTAGCCGTACTCTTTGTAGTGGCAAAACATTGGAAAGTGAGGAGGTATCCATTGATTGGGGAATGGCGGAACAAAATTGTGGTATCTGATGGTGA
This sequence comes from Gracilinanus agilis, assembly GCF_016433145.1. Classification (NCBI taxonomy): domain Eukaryota; kingdom Metazoa; phylum Chordata; class Mammalia; order Didelphimorphia; family Didelphidae; genus Gracilinanus; species Gracilinanus agilis. Next base: position 378,208,642 of record NC_058131.1, on the reverse strand, counting down.
TGGAATACTATTGTGCTGAAAGGAATAATGAACTGCAGGATTTCCATGTGAACAGGAAAGACCTCCAGGAATTGATGGTGGCATAATTGATTGTAATGGACTTCTTTACTAGCAGCAATGCAATGATCCAGAACAGTCCTGAGGGACTTATGAGAAATAATGCTATCTAGATCCAGAGAAAGAACTGTGGGAGTAGAAACACAGAAGAAAACATATCATTGATCACATGGTTTGATGGGTATATGATTGGGGATTTTAACTTAAAATGATCACTCTTTTGCAATATTAATAATATGGAAATAGGTTTTGAACAATGATATATGTATAAACCAAAGGAATAGCTTGTCAGCTCTAGGAGGGGGGAGAGAAAAGGGGAGGGAAACAACATAAATCATGTAACCATGGAAAAATATTCTGAATTAATTACTTAATTTAATAAAAAATTAAATAAAATCATTAAAAAAGGTACTTTTTAAAATTGATCAGCAAAACAAGCAATGTATATAGGAATGACTCACAAAAGTTTGCTTTGCATCAACATTCATGTCTTGGATAACTCATTATAATTGTGGTTAACCATCATTCCATTTTATTAGACAGATAAAATTATTTTCATATAAGATTATCATTATAGAAGGGAGTTGTATTAAATTTTTACCCATATAATTATTGCAATCTTCTTAAAATACTATTTCCATCTTATCCTGCCTCTGAGAAACCACAATTATATTCAACTTAATAATAGATACATTCTAAACTCCTTGAAATTCAAGACTTTCTACCTACTTTCATCTTACCTATCCATCTTTTCAACTTTACCTACATACTTTTCACCATAAACCCAACATTAACCGTTTAATCCAATTCCTAGTGTCCTCAGTGTCCCACACCAAAATCGTGCTTATTGTGATGTACATTCTATTACCCATTCCAGCCCCCCATCTATGTGAGGTTCCTTTTTATCCTTTCTCATCTATCCAAACTACTCTTCCTTCATGAATTAGTCCCAGACAGACTGAACTAAGATGTGAATTCTGAGTACCTAATACATAATCTAATGCTTGATCATAAATATAGAATTCTATTTTTTCCTTGAGTAATTTCAAATCTATATCATATTTTCTTGGCTATATTAGATGAGAGTAATCAGATTCTTTTTCTATCTTGCTTCTTTAAGGGTTATTCTACTTCCAAGAAATCCATTTGTTTGGAGACTTAGGTATGAGGTCCTATATTTTTCTCCTATCATGCCTCAATACCACCAACAAATATTAGCCTTTAATGTGAATTTTAGCATTACTAGGTAGGTAGGTGACGCATTGAAGTGGTCTCAAAGTCAAGTATGCTAACTCTTACTACTCTTTTGCCTTGGAATCAACCAATTCTAATACAGAAGCTAATGGTTTAAAACAAAGAAATAGATTTCCACAGGCTACATATTGACTTAGAAAACCACAAATCAACATTATCTATAATATATTGCATTTTTTTGTATTTTCAAAAATAGTTCCAATCACATTTAAATCTGGTTCAAACAACAATCTAGAGTTTTTCTGGTAGTTTACCTATGGCTTGCAATTTTGATACCTCTAGTTCAATGGATAGAACAGTGGTCCTAGAGTGAGGAAGACTTCAATTTAAATACAGCCTCAGACACTTACTATCTCTATGACCCTGGGCATGTCACACATCTGTCCAATTCAATTCAATCTTCTCTAAATGAGGATAATAATAGTACCTATATCCCAGATTTATTGTGAGGATTAAATGAGATAACATTTGTTAAGAGCTCTTCATAGGGACAGCTAGGTGGTTCAGTGGATTGAGAGCCAGGCCTAGATATGAAAGATCCTGGATTCAAATCTGACTTCAGATGTTTCCTAGATTTCTACCCCTGGGCTAATAATTTAACTTCTATTGCCTAGCCCTTACCACTCTTCTGCCTTAGAACCAAAAAATAGTACTGATTCTAAAATGAAATGTGCTTTTTAAAAAAAGAGCTCTTCAAATCTTAGAAGTACTATTTAAATTCTAGCTATTATTAATATAATGTTTATTTTAAATAATAGGAGGGACATGGATTTTGAGACTGATTTTTAGAAATGAAGATGAGTTGCATTGTTAGTCTGTTACTATTCTTTGTGTACAACATAATGAATTTTTAAAACAATGTGGGATTTTTTTTGTATGTGTGTAAAGAAGGTTAAATATACATATATGTGATTTTTTTCTTTTGAATTTAGAATAATGGTTATCTTAAGTGTGAAAAAAAGTTTTTCTCTCTAGAATTATGGTGGAATATAATGGATTTTGATTGTCTGCAACCTTGGGCCTTCTTCAGTTGCCCCATTAACCCCACTCACTATTGCTAAACATTAGAAGTAGTGAAGCAGGTGGGCCAAGTCAAGGGAAATTTGTACTGATTTCTACATTTAAAGCCAGAAAATGACCAATATTCCTTTCCTGACAACTGAGCAATTAGCCATAGGTTTGTGATCAATTTGCCACATGTAGTTAGTTGTGAATATATAGTAAAGCCTAGTCTGAGCAGCTAAATCATTTGAACATCATTGGCGTGACATTATGAAGAATCTAGCCAAGACATTCATTCAGTGGTAAAGAACAAACCTCAAAATAATAGGAGTATTCTGGAAATCCAATCAAGACAGAATGTCATAGCCCAAGTGAAACTATTTTTAACTAAGAAAAAAATTCTTCTTTCTTTCCATAAGAAGCTGATTAAAAAAAAAAAAAGAATCATAAGTCCAAGTCGGCATGCTTTCATTTGAGACCAAAAAAAAATTAGGACAGCTCCTTGAAAGTTTTTTAAAAGCCACTAAGTGATAATCAGGCAGCCAATTCCCAGAGCCCTGGTCTCAGACATAAATATTCAGAGAGCTCCATCAAATGGAGCCATGTTTTCCATAGTGTTTAAAATGTATTATGTAGAAGAATGCAGATGATAATAGAAGTTGAATGCTGGGATGCTGAAATAATTAAAGTATTTATTTAGAACTGTAAAAGATTTTACTCTGTGTCTACAAAGTAAGGTAATATTCTTCTAAGATACATTCTATAGAACAAGATTTTTTGGTGAGAATTCCATCCAGGTTATGTGGGCTGAAACTGTGAAGCATAACGTGGGTTTCTTGGCTTTCTATCTTTGTCTGTACTTCTCTTGCCTACCCTTCCTGTTATCACTACCTCTCCTCCTCATCACCCTTTTTCCTGCCAGCAACCTTCTTTTATTCCTCTAAACAAAATGATTTTTCTACTCAACATTTTTTAAACCTGCTATACTTTCTCATATATATATATGTATATAAGTACATATGAATATGCATGTGTGCATATGTATACATATAAAGTTCTGAGGATTAAAATGGAAAAAATAAGTGTTAAATTATGAAGATAGGAATAAAAATAATATATATTCACACACACACACATATATATAAATAATTCAGTAACAGAATCTCAATATGTTTATTTAGCTCTGAAAAATCTGAAATTGACATATGAAAATGAAAGGAGTGAGGGGAGCAGTCTAATCAATTGCTCCTTTAAGTGCTGCCAAACAACTACAAATAGACACATCCACTTTCTGGGTTTTTTTCCTCATCTGCAAAATGATGAGATTTAACTCCATGGCCAGTTCTGATATCAGTCATTTCTAACTGTGTTAGAGTTCTTAGATCATCAGTGACACATACTACAGAGAAAATATGTTGCTGATATAATATCAAAAGTCAATTTAGTGAGTATTAAGTTCATTCAGATTACCCAAAATGTCTAATTGCTGCTACTACTACTTCTACTAATAACTATTAATGCTACTACTATTGTCAAGAAATTTAATATATTAGATATGACAATTTATAGATAAATAGACTCAATAACATAATGTATGGATAATGTATATAATATATTGATAACTAGACTGAACAAAGAAGTCCAAATTTCAGAACCTGCCTTTTACATATATTCCCTGTATGACCCAGAACAAGTAATTTAACCTCCTGGGGCTCCAAGCAACATTCTAAATTTTTTTCCAGTTTTCTTAAACTTTACTCCCTCCCCTCAATGTATACTATAGTGGAATAGGAATAGCCTTCTCGCTGCTCTCACACAAGGCACAGAATACCCTGCCTCTAATCATTTTCATTGGGTTTTTATTCCACATGCTTAAATGGCCTCTCTCCTCACCTCTGCTTCCTTGTTTCTTGATTTCTTTCAAGTTTTAGATGAAGAAATCACCTTTTTTGAGAAGCCTTTCCCATTCCTTAATTTTATTGCTTTACCTCTAAAATTCATCCCATATATCTAGCTATAGAGTTTAAATACATAGAATAAGATATAAACACTTATTGATTATGCATAGTGAGTTAGTTATCTGCATTTCCTCTCTTGTATTAGATTTTGAACCCCTTGGAGACAGGGGCTAATTTTTGCCTTTTTATCTCTAAAAATTTTACCATGTCTCATACAAATTAAGTGCTTAAAAATTATATGATGACTGTCAGATTGACTAAGATACAGAGAAGTTATTTTTCTACTTTAGTAAATAAAACTCTAGGATATGCCTACAACTTTAAAATTGCAAAGAATGTTAAAATAGAATAAGGGGATTTGAATATATTACATGTCCTAGGAGTATTTTATCTTCTTTGTTTTCAAGTCATGCATATTGGCTGGCACTAAGTAATATATCCTCTCCCTCTTTACTCATTGTCTATCTTTAGAGTGAGATTGTAAACTTTTATTTCTTTTCATCATAATGTTTAGTGATTTATCTGTGGCCATTCAGTTTAGTAAGTATCTGAGGCAAGATTCAAATTCACATCTCTCCTGACTTCAAGTCCAAAAGTCTTACTTTTACACAATTGTTTCTATATCACAGTGATGATATAGCCTTTTCTTTGTCCTATTTTCATCTTTTAGGCTGAAAAATCTATAGTAAGGCACCTTAAAATAGTTGAGGATTGATATTGCTTTATTTTGTATCCAAATATATGAAAATTCATTTGTAGCTTCCTTTATGTTTGGCTCTCTAATGGAAAAGTAAACAATTCATTGATAGTAGCATGGCTTTTCCTGGATTGCCCACATTCTACTTTGAGAAATGCTAATATTGATGTTCATAAGGAATGTTTAATGGCAAGACCTTTAGTTCTGAATTCAGCATCAGGATAGCAAGTACTGTAAGGAGACATTAACCTTTTCAATTTCAAGAGCTGGTAAGTCCTGGTGCTTGTTTGAGGATTAATAGATGTTTGATTCTAGCTGCTGTCAAGTAAAATGCCATGTTTGTTCAAATAAATATATTCCAAGGTGGCCTCATATGGTAAAGAATGATAATAAGCTTCTCACATTCCTCTTATGATATATATTCTGAAGCACAGAGATAACTTTTGTTTATTAAAAAACACAAAGGAAAGGTCTTTAGTGGCTAAAGGTCTTTTTTTTTTCACTTTTCCAAAGTCCTCATATAATCTCCACATTAGGTACTGGTTACATGGTGGGTAGCATTTATTTTTCCACTGAGCAAATAATGAGAAAGAACAAAAGTAAAATTATAGCAAAGAGATTTAGGCTTGGTATAATAGTGCCAAAGCACATCATAAGACTTGAATCTTAACCTCAGACTTTAAATAGCTATACAATTCTGGACAACAACCTCTTTTTTTTCTTTTTCTAGTTACGTATAGAAACAATTTTAGGCAATTGTTTTCTGACACTTTAGAATTTATATTTTCTCCCTCCCTACCATCACAACCTACCTGAAGCAGTAAATAGTCTAAAAAAGGTTATAACCATACTTTCATTCAATACATATTTCCATATTGCTCAGGTCATGCTAGAAGACACATGACACACATAAAAATTTCATGGAGGAAATATAGTGTAATATAGCATGTTTTGATCTACACTCAGAGTCCAAGAGTGCCTTCTTTGGCTGTGGATAGCATTTTCACCATGACCCCTTGTAGTTTTCTGGAAACATGTTTTGATAATATTAGTGTAATCCTTCACAGTTGACATTCATATATTTATATTACTTTGTACATTGTTCTCACTTCACTTTGCATCCATTCATATAAGTCTTTACAGGTTTTCCAAAATTATTATGCTTGTTTCTCAATGCAAAAGAATTTCATCCCAACTATACCACAGTTTGTTTATCCATTCCCCCAGTGATGGGCACCCCTCTGTCTCAAATTCATTGTCAATACAAAATGAACTGCAAAAAATATTTTGTTACAGGCAGTTCATTTTCTCTTATCTCTGATCTTTTTGGGATACAGACCAAGTAGCAGTATTGTTGGGTAAAAAGCATATCCACAGTTTTGTGACCTTTTGAGCCTGGCTTCATATTACTCTAAAGAATGGATGTATCAATTCACAATTCTACCTACTGTGCATTAATATCCCAATTTTCTCACATCCTCTCCAACATTTATCATTTCCCTTTTTGTTCATGTTAGCCAATCTGACATTTGTGAGATGGTATTTCAGAGTTGTTTTAGTTGGCATTTCTCTAAGCAATAGTGATTTACTTATATTTGAACCACAGTTTGTTCTTCTGGGAAATGGGGAAATTAGAGTACATACTTCATATTTTTTTCAAGTATCAACGAATACAAGTATGTTGCTTAATAAATGCTAAAGTCTATAGCAATGTGTGCACATACCATTTTATTGCTTATATGCATTTTCTCTTCCTCCTCCTTTTCCTTCTCCTCCTCCTCCTCCTCCTTCTTATACTCTTCTAATGATGACTCCAGTCACGTTTGACCAGTAAACTAACTTGACATTAAAATAAGCTTTCTATGGAAAACTATAATCAAAATAATATATAATATTATTAATTACATCTTTAGGCTTGATGATTTTTATGAAAATGATCATAAGTTTTATTTCCATTACAAAAACAGCTCATCAAACTTTTAATATTTTCCAAATATGGTTAGGAATATACAATTGATGTATTTTTCCGTCAAAGCTGGAAGGATGAGAGACTAAAATTTAAAGGACCCATGACAGTTCTTCGGTTAAATAATCTAATGGCAAGTAAAATTTGGACTCCTGATACCTTCTTTCATAATGGGAAGAAATCTGTGGCCCACAATATGACTATGCCAAACAAGCTGCTTCGCATTACAGAGGATGGCACTTTGCTGTACACTATGAGGTAAGAGGCACCACCCTGTGTATCCACAAGTGAACATAAGTCTCCCACTGTTTCTATTATATCTCCTACTGAAGCTAACTTCTTTCAATTTAAAATGTTTTCTGTTTACTTTGGTTTTTCCCTTTCCCTTGTTATAGCTTAGATTTCATTAAGTATAGTTTGAGTGTTCATTTACAAGTAAAATAGTTTTCTAAATGAAAGCATTTCTGTTCATAAAAAAGCACCAAAACAAAAAGGAAAAAAAATCTGTGAAATAAATGAAATCAATAAAAAGAAATGTCTATTTTAAAGGAGAGTTAAAAGTCATGTTTATTGGTTGTTAGAAATGAAAGTCTCTTTTAACGTTTGAGATCCTTTTAAGGCATCTCTGAAGACTGTCAATTGATGAAATATATGAGCTGAAAACTCATTGCCCCTTTCCCATTGGACATGAACATGTACATACATAAACATTATTCATATAATCTATATTTTTAAAAGAAAATAAGCATTTGAAAATTTTAAATCATAGAGAACTACGTTACTTATAAAGCAATGATTCCATTTGCTGATAGCCTGAAAAGGTTTTTCTATTTTTGAGTTAGCTCCAAATTCATCAGCTAGTGATATAATTTCTCCCTTGATATAAAAAGGTAGTAAAAAATTCTGGACTCATTTGGCATGGTTTTTTTTTTCATGAAGGTAGAATTATATTTTGCCTTTTGAGTACTGCCAATCCTAGATTTTCATTCACTGAGATTCAAATATATTTGAAAAGCTGCCTTCGTTATTGGTCCCAGCTGGCTTGAATTGGTGCAAGTGTGTGGGTTCCAATGTTAAAAAACACATCAGAAAGAAAGAAATAAAGAAACAATTGGCCATGTGTGTGGAGACCTTGCCAAATATTCCAAGCATGATCTGTTTATGTTTAAAATGCTGGCCTTAAAGCTTTGTGACTGGTTAACCAAATCTGACGCTAATCTTTTCACTGCCCAGCTGTCGATTTGCTGGTTTCAGATTTTTCTATCTTTTACCTTTTTTTAAGATGAATATATGCAATTTCCTCATTTAAAAATAACCATTTCCCTTCCGTTTACTAAATTTCTAATGGTCTTTTGCTCATGGATGGTATTTGATTGCTAAAGGACATAATGAGTCTTATTACCAATATGACATCTTTGAGAGTTTGAAAGTAATCTTGAAAACTAAATGACTGGTATTACAATAATTCATTCCTTTAACTGAAGTATCACAGTCTCATGGTACTAAAATCCATAATTATTGCTTCAAATTTGTCAAATAATCTGTATCCAAATATCAATATAAAGCAGTTTTGGGGAAATAAGTATGATTTCACTTAATAATTACAGAATGACTGAGTATAGTCAAAACATATTGTAGGAAATTTCTTTGGTTGGCCATTATCTATTGTTATTGTTTTTAGTGAAAATAAAAATTAAAGAAATTGCTTGAAATTTTATCCCTGCATGACAAAGGTCATGAATTAAAAGAACACTAGTTTTTGTTTGTTTTTTCATGAATCAAGAAATGAACAAGCAAATGCAAATGATGGCTATTCCCATTCACTGAAGTGTAATGATCAGAACATCATTCCTCGATTCAATCCAATAAACTACTCTATCTATCTGTCTATCTAACTATCTATTCTTGGAGTTAAAGAAGTTTTCTGTGAACAGAGCTGGGACAAGGATGTTATGTCTTAATATTGAAGGGAATTGAAAGATACCTATAGAAAAATCTATAGAGCTAAAAAGGATTCAATTCTCCCTTCTATTAACACTGTTACTGTTTTACAAATACATACATATTTCTACTTGCTTTTCCAAGTCATAGTGAGAAGTGGTCTCAAATCATACTTTGTAAAGAACACATAAGGAGACTTTAGAAATGTCTTTTGACATTAATTTTTTAAAAATTTAAAATTTAAATTCTCTTTTTAATTTTGTTAAATATATCCACATATATACATATAATTGTATGTATACTCTAGTCCAATGATGGACAAACTTTTTGAAGAAGGTCCAAAGGAAAGGAAATACTCATCTGTCAGTATGTTTCTAAGGGAACTCATTTAAAGTTTCATTGTATTTTATCCTACTCATTGTATTCACCAGATTAGGAATAATGTCCAGAGGCTTGCTAGAACATTTTAGGGGACCACATCTGGCCCGCAAGCTGTCGTTTACCCATCACTGCTCTAGTCTATTAGAAGGAATTTATGCATAAGGGATTTTCTTCATTTATAATATATTTTAGGTCTAGTGTATAGATAGATATAGATATAGATATAGATATAGATATAGATATAGATATAGATATAGATATAGATATAGATATAGATATAGATATA